>NW_027449882.1:0-72505 GCF_964194025.1 Convolutriloba macropyga
TCAATGCTGCTTCTCAAATTGAATTTGTAAAGAAAATTTTAAATATCGGGGTGACATATAAAACTCAAAATACATATTCTTAGACTCCTATTTTATTTTCATATAATTTTAACAATTATATAAATTCGTTAATATTTATTTTATACGTGTGTGTTAATATACATACGTGTGTGTGTGTGTGTGTGTGTGTGTGTGTGTGTGTGTGTGTAAATGTGCATAATTATATGGCAAAAAGATAACAGAATCCTCGTCAACTTTATCTTGAAATGTATTTTTTTTTTATTTTTGTAGAGAAAATTCTCTTTTTTGAAAAATATCCAGTTAGTTTTTTCTGCAGTAAATAACAAAAAAGAATATTTTCAGTACTAAAAATGGAATTTGACGTATTACACTCTTTTACTGAATTTTTAGCCGGACATTTTTGTAAGTGTAGTCTTTTGAGTGAATTCCGCATTTCAAGCAGGATAATGATCTGGAGTTTTGCATAGGTGCACGCTGTATGCTGCGTGATTTAATTAGTCGTACTCATGAGACTTCAACCCAGTTTTAGCTCCCGTTTGCGCGTATGATTTTTTGTTGAGCCGTCCAGCCCTTTTTACTATTGATTGCGAAATTTAGAACTTGTTTTGGGTTCTGACTTCGGACAGGAGCTCCAACTCAACTTTTGAGCTACCCTTGTTGAGGAATTTTGTTTTTCACTTCAGAAATCGTCGTTTTAAATCGTTTTCATTAGACAAACACGATCAAAGCCCTTACGTGGTAGTCGTCGTTTGTTCTTTTTTCGTTGTTAAGTTTTTGTAGAAAATGATCGTTTTTTTCAAAAAAAAGACAGAAGAACCGTGATCACCGCTGGGATGCGAACCATTGAACTCCCGATACATTACCTGCTGCACTCACCACTGCGCTATCGCGCCATAATACAGAAATTCCAAAACGATCTAATAGAGAAAAACTTGTTCAAGAGCCATTAAACAACGAAAAAACGACCAAAAAACGACCATTTTTTTTAAAAACACGACGTAAGAAACGACAAAAACGACGAAAAACGATCAAGAAACAACGATTTCATTTGAAAAAAAAAACGACTTAAGAAACGACAAAAAAGCAGGCGAAGAAACGATCATTCCTTACATTTAAAAGACTACTTAAACTACGGAAACTAATGAAAAGGAAGAAAAAGGCGACAAAACGACGAAAACTACGATTTCTCACAAAAATATTGTCGTTTTTTCGCCGTTGTCCTCAAAACGGGTACTCATGGTCGAGATGATGGGATCTCTTTTTAAATCTTCTTCTAAGTTTTCAGACCTTCTAAGAAATGGCTGTAGAAAATTTCCAGATATTTATTGATTTATGTATCTCTTAAAAAACTGGAACCTGTCAAAAGTTATTTTTCTCGGGCGAGATCGTGGGTCAAAAATTGTTCTATATGATTGAATTTTGTAAAAGGATTACGAAGGTGGATTGTGCGGCAACCTTGACCCAAAAATTTTTTATCTGGAACCCTTACTCTGAGCCAGCTTCGTTCTCCTGAATCAAGGGACTTTTTCTCTCCATTTATTAACACTAGTTTTCCCGAATTAATTTTTGTCGCCCATTACGCTATTCTCTTTGGCGTTTTTCATGTTCTGTTTCCCCTTCAGATGGATCTTTTTATATGGGCAAATTGGGGAAGAATAAAGCTTTTAAAGAAAGTTATATTTGGAGGAGTTTATCAATTTCCAAATTATTTCTAGTCAATATTGCCATCTTTTGGATAACAATAATTGTCGCCCACTCTGACGCTAGGCTTGCCCCGTCCTCCCTTAAAACTAGTACACCAATTGACGTTTTCAATCACTGCCCAAGTCGTTCAGGAGTTTTCAGGCGTCCGGAGGGATCGAGTTATTCTCTATTGCTGCCGGTCCTGCTTTGAGGGGATGATGCGATTTCTACTCTCACGTTTGCATAGAATGGTGAAAAAAACGTTTGAGAATAACTTTGTTTTGGCCGCGAGCAATTTAACATTGACTTCTTTTATTTTGCCTGCGCTATAGCGCAGTGTTTCCCCTATAAGTGAACTGTTTTGCCATTGCGGACATCCTGTATCTCAAATTAGTAGTGATGATATTTCGGCATTGAAAAAACTCATTCCTTTTCTACCTCGACTCCTCTAGCTTAGCAAAATTGCTGCTTCCATTTGACTTCTCATTGACGTTTAAAGCAGAGAAAATGTGAAGGTCTTATAAAACTTAGTTCCGATGTAATTGGTAGTAAGAAATTGGTAGTAATTGGTAGTAATTGAGTTTTTAAAAACGGATATTTAAATACCCTGCCGTCTAAATTTTCTCTTGTTGTCTTGATCGTTGCTTTGTACGTTACAGTAATAAGTTGCTTTATCGATTGCGAGGAAGAATTCAACTTACGAAAGAGTGTTTCACACCTTTCATATGGTGCCGAGCACTTATAGTGGTCGACTAAATCTTATTGAGCAACCGCACCTGCTAAGCCTCTACTTTTAACTGGTCACAAATAGTTGTGCTCTTACTAGTAACAAATGGATACTTTCACCGTCAAAAATACTGTAAATATTCACATTAGCACCCGGAGAAGTACATACTCAGAATCTACACCTCATTACCTCACCCCATTGTTGTAAACTACTCGACAACGGCGTTTCATTTCTCTCCTCAACCTCGAGGTATTTTGAGAAGCACTTAGAGAGACTCTGTGTAACAATAGGGAAGACAACAGCGATAGACGAGGACCCTAACCACGAATTCCGATCAAGATCCATAAACGGCACAAGAATCTGGAAGGTGAACTAGATGATCTGAGGAAGAGTTTAAAGTAATCACAGCAAGGAAGGAAGCAGTCACTCGAAAGCGAGGGGGATGGAATCACGTTTGCAGTACTACAACGAGACTCCACATGTCCATGAAAGCACAGTTGGACCCCAAAGAAAAATCATCGCGCAACATTTGAGGCCACAAAAACTGTAAGACAGAGCAGAAAAAAATTTTTACTGATTTTGTAGTAATTTATGATGTTGAAATTAGACGGCAAGAAACCCAACCCGTGGATTTTTTTCGATATCGCATGGGGTAGTGAAATGAAACTATTCATTTTAAAAAATATTGGATATTCGCAAACATAATTTTTGAGACAACAAACATCGGTTTTGAAACTTTTTGATAGATTTAGCTAAAATTTGGAAATACTGATATTGTCGATTTCATATATCAAAAAACAACCTCTAATATTGAGATAATAGCGATAATATTATGCAAAATTGTTCAATTTTGAAATTTTTTGGTCAATTTTGATGCAATTCAATAAAACATTGAACATCAAAATCGAATTTTGGAAAACCGCACATTCACGCATATACCCGTCCAGTTTATTGCATTACCGTTCCACATACAAGAATTTGTAAAAAATTGACTAAAAATAGAGATAAAATTGGACAAAAGCAACAAAAATTGACAACTTTGTCAAAATTTTTTTTTTCGATAAGAAGGTTCGTAAAATGATTGAAACTCAATACACAATATTTTCACAACCTGAGGCCTACAGAAAAAAAAATCTAGTTACTATTTTTTTTCGTCGCTCGTTTATAAACCGTTTCGCCCACATCCTTTTTTGTCCTTTCATTCTTCAATTTTCCGCGTTCCCTTTTTTTTCAATAACGTCGCTCTCCCAAAGCTTTACTTTTCGTTTTCTCCAACTGCTTTTCCAGATTTCCAAGTAGTTTGTCGTTTGTGAAGAAGTTGGATTTTGTTTTTGTTGCAGTATGTTGATTATGCTAGTATGCTGGTTTGTTGTTTAGGTCTTGTGGCTTTCTAGGGTTTGACTTAAGTTTATTCTCGAGTTACGGCTGGATTGTCCTTCGACTTTTCAACTTTTTTGATTTACTAGCCCTCCGGTTGTTGTGTATTGATTTTGCTGCTGTATGTTTGTGTAAACCTGTATGATTGCTAGTTGGTTTGGTCTTGTTGCCTTCTAGGGTGTGACTTAAGTTTATTCTCGAGTTACAGCTGGATTGTTTCTCGATTTTTCCAACTTTCGTAGTCTACAAATACACTTCTGTAGTTTGTTTAAGTTATCTGTAGCTTGTTGAATATTTCTAGTATGCTGATTGGTTGTTTTGGTTGTATTGCTGGGGTATGACTTAAGTTTATTCTGGAAATACCACTAGTAAATTTCTTGATCTTTTCATCTTTTTAGTAAAGTACTGTATTGCCGTTATTTAAGTTGTTGTTATAATAATCTCCATAATGAGTAAAGCTAGCTTATCTTGCAGTAGCTTCTCTCCTTCTTCCTAGGGTGTGACTTAAGTTTATTCTAGAGTTACGACTAGTTTGTTTGGTTGAGTTTGTTGTTGGAGTCTGCTAGCATAATTTTTCGCCACATCCTCAATCGTTTACCTCCCGTTCTTTCCCGTCCGTCCCGTTTCCGTTCCGTCGCGCACCGCTTAATCAACTTCTTGACTGTCCCGTTTCCGTTGCGTCGCGCGTTGCTCGCCTGACTTCCCGTTTGTCCTTCGTCTCCCGCTGCGTTGAGCGCATAGCGTTCAGCGCTCCAATTCTGTTGTTGTCAGGCACTGTGTGCCCGATAACTTTTTCTGCTCTTTGGGCGGTTTGCTTTACAGACTGTCTAAAGTGTGTGTGCTGTGTTTGGTGTCTTTTGCATTAGGTTTGTTGTGCGTTGATTTGGTTTGTTTAGATTTTTCGTATGATAGATAACCGTGCGCAGTGGGAGTTTAGCTAGTTCTTGGAAAAAATAACATCGTGATATCTAATAGTCTTGATCAAAAAGTCAAAAAGTTGCACTCTGCCAGGTCAAAGCGTGAGACTGAATTGCATGCTATACATGAATATAGCCTTCATGTATAAATAGCCAAAGTAGGCGAGTGAAATTTGAACGCCTGGTAACAAAGTGATACGAAGGTTTAATGACTGTTGTAGACAAAGATGAGGACCTGATTGCAGTTGCTGGAAAAACGGAGGATCAAAGTGCAATTGTTTTTTCATTAGAGTCTTACTTGGAAGCAATGAAAGCTAAGAACGACAAGTTCCTCACTTGAGCACGAAACTACATCAAATCAGATGATGATAAAGTGAGTGAGTTTCAGGAGTCGAGGGCTTCTGTTCGTTCTCGAGTTTACTCACTGATGGCCTCATCAAAAACATCTAGTCAACCTAAGCAAGATTTCGTAATTGCAGAAATGAAGCGCGAGAAAATTGAAAAACAGAATGAGGCGGCCATTCGCCTCGCTAAACAGAAAAAACAAATGGAGTTAGATGAACTGGAGGAAAACAACAAGAAACGGTTGGCAGAGGCATCTCTGCAAGAGTTTGAATTGCTGGACGCCATATCTAAAGGTAGCTATTGAGAAACAACTGCGAGTCCTAGGAACTCAATGAGAAGTGAAAAGGCTGTCCAGGACTGAATCAGCAACTCATCTGCTTTAAGTTTTGACAATGAGGTGAAAACTGGTGAACCAGAGGTTACGAAAGACCCTTCAGATTGCCCTAGCCACAACAACGGCGAAGCAGTGGAAGATCACAACAATGACATTTCAAGGAATTCCATTCATAAAAATTGTCGAGACAATTAAGTTTTAAGCAATTTGACCTTGCAGCAACTCTACCCTTATTATACCCCACCTGAATTTCGCTTGGCTGCTGCTAACACAAGGCGCTATACCAGGCGCACCTAAGGGCGCAAATCGATCAAACAGGCCAACAAGGCATGACGCTTCCGAGCTTTACTTACCAAGCAACCGCGGATAATCAACCGCCCTCTGTACACGTCACAGGGGCTTCTTCACCGCCCATACGACAGCCCGTGCCACAAAAGCCGTTCACACCGCAAATAAATCAAAATAAGGCATCCGAGTTATTTCCCAACGTACAATTTCAATTTTCACAAGCCAGGAGACCCGAAACATCAAGTCTGCCTAAAAACAATTCGACCCAGCGTCTACGCTCCCGACAACAAATTAATTTTGTTCCCCGAGCCCCAAACGCCACTTTTCCTCTCTTTCCCAAAAACAACTAATCCAGCCCCCGCAATAAATGTTCCCCTGTACATAAGCGCCCCACCAAGTTCAAACATTCAACAGCACAACTCCGAAGTGCTCAATCTAGTGACTTTCTCATTCCGAACCCAGTTTTCGCACCTAACCTCATTGCTCTCATCTCACACATCCCATTGATTAATCAGCCTCTCGTCAACAACAATTTCCAGATTAATTATAACCGAGTACACAAAGTCGTACGTTCCGTTGGTCGTCCTGTCCCAAATGTGCCAAATATCCCTCTTGGCCAAAATTTTGTGCCAAATATGAGTCATTGGCGTTTTCCACAGCACAGACCGTTCTTTGCCAATCAAGAAATTACAAACGTAAATAGGGTTACTTCAATTGTACAGGCACATATCGCAACCTCAATTACGAATGCTCCTCAAAAAATATATCAAAATTCACCCCTTTTGATTGCTATGCAATCACCATCCCGCACAGAACAGGAAAACCCGATCGCAACTACTAGCATTGTCGTACCTGGTCTAAGCATTCCAGTTTTTTAGCCAAGATATCTTTATATTGGGACCACACCATTGAGTTGGAGTGATCCGCAGGTGTCTGCACTCGCCTCTTCAGTATCAGACAATACGTCATTGATTAGGGAATTGGCTGATGCGATAACGAGTAAGAAAAACGACCCTTCGACCGAGTGGAAACTTGCACAGTTTAATGGCGACCCATTACAGTGGCATGAGTGGTATGGTCAATTCAAACGCGCGATTGACAAGCAGTCGATCACCGATGACGTTAAATTGACATACCTTAAAACACTCGTCAGCGGTAAAGCAAAGATTGCAATAGCCGAATTTGCTTACTGTTGTTAAATGTACAAAAATGCACTAAAGACTTTAGAATTTAAATTTGGCCATCTACATGCAGTCGTAAGTGCATACTTGGATAAACTAAGCAATTTTCCTCCTCTTCAAAAGCACAATAGGGATAACAGCCTTAACTAATCTGCAGCGATATCCAGCCTCGTTGGGGTTTTCAAGTCACTATCATATGATGCTGACTTGAAGAGCGCTTCCCTACTTAACCAAGCCGTACAGAAGTTACCACCAAACATGAAAGAGTCGTGGTCACTCTTTACGGTAAAGAAGCCTTCGGTTCAACCTACCCTGCTTGACATTAACGGTTGGCTTAAAGAAAAGACTGAGGCCCACGATCTTATGAAACAAAGCGCAACCAAGGCAAGACCTGCAGATAACAGCACTTCAGTAACCAAGACCAAAACAGCTTCAAAAGTGTTTGCATCAAATTCACAACAAAGAAAACAAGGAAGCAAACGCCATCTCCTTCCACTAACACTTACTCTCGCTGCATTGTGTGCAAAGGTAACCACCGGTTATGGGAGTGTGGAGTTTTCAAGGAAAAGACTCCAACCCAGAGCGCTAAGTTTGTGGCGGATAATAACCTCTGCTTTTCGTGCTTACGGGACAAGCAAGCATTCCGCCAGTGCCCTCAACCAAGAAAGTGCCCAGCTGAAGGGTGTAATGGTTCGCATAACACACAATTTCTTGGAGCAGATAGTGTTTTCCCAGCAAAACTGTCAACAAATCCCATTACTATCCAGTCTTCTGGCAACACAGGTCAATGTAAAGCAACCACTAGTCAACAGACGTCTCATATGACCACAAGGCTGTCATCAGTTACTGGCGTTAAGGTGCACCTTCAGGTGACTGAATCACAGTTGGTCATTTCGGCTGGTCTAGATACCAGGGCTTTAGTTTTGTGTGATACCATCTGCAGTAATTCTTGGGTGGCCGGCAGTCGCGCAGATAGACTCGGTTTGCACGGAAGAGCACTAAAGCTAATTGTCAACGGTATTAGTACCAAAGAAGTAGTTGACACTAGGGTTCTTGAAGTTACTGTGAAACCAAGATAACATTAGGATTTTGCACTATTTACCATCAACCCTTTTCGTTAAGGAGAGTCTGAACGTCGGCTCAGATATAACTAATGTACAGGCCCTGCAAGAGACTTACCCACACTTAGCAACCCTTGATCCCGTGACATATTCCTATAAAGACATTGAGATGATACCCGGACAAGATGTCTATCATGCCATCCGCCCTCTAGAATACTTCCCTGCCAATGAGAAGCGTTTACCCGTTGCCGTATGTTTGCCCATAGGTTGGGTCTTACGCGGTCCGACTATCAAATTCGTGTTTAACCTCAACGTGCTTTAAAGTGAATATTGAACTTGACATTGGGTTAGCAAGTCACGTAAATCATGGTACGACATTTAGTTATTCAGGGCAAACAAGCAGGTCGACTCAACATCTGCAGCAAACGCAAGGGCTCACGAAATTCTTGAGAGTACCACCATACACAGTGGCCTGAGATACGATGTTGGAATGCTGTGGGCAGCAGACAACATCAAGCTCCCAAATAATTACTTCTCCTCCCTTGTGCAACTAAAATCTCTCGAAAAAGGATTGGCCAAGGATGAAGACCTTAGAGGGAAGTATATTAGTAACATCAAAGAAAACCTAAAAAAGGGAATGTAATTGAGGTTCCGGACCATCAGAAGGTTAAGAGCTGACCCGATGAAGAGTGGCACCTACCTCACCATCCGGTTTTAAACCCGAAGAAACCGGGTAAGGTGCGTAGGATGCTCAATGAAGCAGCAAAATTTTATTGTGCCTCACTGAATAAATCCTTGCTCACTGGCCCTGATCTGCTCCAAAGCCTTGTTTACGTACTTTTTCGCTTCCGACAACATCCACATGCTGTATCCGCAGACATCGAGGGAATGTTTCTACAGGTTTGCGTATTACCATCAGATCAACCAACACTTCGCTTTCTGTGGCGGGAGGACCCCACAACTAACGTTGTAGTGTATCACTGTAGTGATACACTACAACGTTAGTGTATTGTAGTGTATCTCTTCAATCTACTGAGCCCAAGGTTATTGCTTCATGCCGGGTGGATTCATCGCTTGTGTTTGGGCTAAAGTGGGACCACACTAGTGACGCTTCAGTTGTGAGTAGGAGTACAAGCTGCGCTATCACAAAATCACTCACGCAGCGCGTCTGGTCTCGAAAGACCTTGACCCTATTGGTCTTGTCGCACCGTTTAATGATGGCGCTCGACTGCTCTTAAAAGACATCTGGCGTGTCGCAGGACAACATTGGGATGATGAGCTCCCACAGGACAAAGGTTCAAAGATTTTTGGTTTGGAGTGCGGACATAACAAAACTTGAAACTATCAAAATTCTCCGAAGTTATTTAACTGGACCCTTTGACAATGTAGATTTGCATATGTTCGGTAACAAATACCAGGATATTTTTAGTGCCGTCGCATGTCTTCGAGCCCGAGTGACATTTCCTAAGGGCGGGGTAAAAAAAAGAGCTTGCTTTTGTTTTGGGGAAAGCGCGCGTGGCGCCTAATGAAAGTAATGACTGTCCGAAAACAGAGATTGCAAGGAGCTCTTCTTGCCGCTCGACTGAAGAACGAAATTGTTGGGGCACTTACTGTAACTGTTAACAAAGTATTCATTTGGACAGAGAGCACGACCGTTCTCCAATGGATTAACTCTAATGAAAATTAATCCATCTTTGTTGCAAACCGTGTTTAAGAAATTTTGGAGTTTACTTGCGTTGACCAATAGAATCACGTTGCAACTAAGGATAATCCAGCTGACGCTGGCACGCGTGGAATGTCCGCTGAATTTTGCAACTCAGCAGCTGGGTCAAAGATCCACATTTCTTGTCTAATTCAAGTTTCACTTTCCTACTGACCAAATATCAAGCTCGGTGTCAACAAAGCAGTCACAATAGAAGACAATGTATCTCTCGCTACATCTGTTAAAAAACAGACAATTCCCGTTCCGTCGTTATTCCCATTTGGTAAATTTAGCTCTTATCAAAAGTACTTGCGCATTGCCGCATACGTTCTCCGGCTTTTGACGAAACATGCCGGCTACCGTAACCTCAATAGTAGCATTACTGACCCTACTGAGCTTGACGAAGCCGAGCGTCATCTACAGTACTTGATGCAGGGAGAGTCTTTTGAAACCGAAAGGTATGATCTTCTTGACAATAAATTTGTTAAACGGTGCAGCCCAATCGCTCCACATTCACCGTTCCTTAGTTTCCTTAGTTCAAATGGGTTAATCCGTTCCTCGGGCCGCATCAAGTGTTTAATTGAAGTTGGGCTTAAAGTAAAGTACCCAATCATCTTAGATGCACGTCATCAGTGTGTAAATCTCTTCCTTGAACACACCCACGTAAACATTTATCATCAAGGCGTTGAATACTTAAGATCAAAAGTGCAGGAACACAATACAATACTGAAACTAAGATCATCTCTGCGTTCCATCAAAGCACACTGCCTGATTCTATGTTACTGTCCGCCGCAGTACTGAGAAAAGGTGGGGCTTCCTCTTCACCTGTCTCATTACTCGTGCTGTCCATGTCGAGATAGTTACATCCATGGACACCAGTTCTTGTGTTATGGAAGTTGATCGGTTTGTGTCACGTAGGGGACACATGCCCTGATTTGGTCGGACAATGGCACTAACTTTATTGAAGCGTTAAAAAAGCTCCGAGAAAGTTTCGAAAGGTGGAACATTGTTAATATTGCATTTGAGCTCGTTCACGAAGGTATAAATAGGAAGTTCAATCCACCCAGCGCACCACATCAGGGAGAGGTTGGTACGCAGCTTCAAGCGCGTGTTGTATACTATTCTTGGCATGCGTCACCTCACGGATGAAGTACTGCATACTACCTTTTGTCTCATAGAGAATGCTCTCAATTCGCGTCCTTTAACACCCGTAACCGCTGATCCGTGTGATTTGAACGCTTTAACGCCCAACCACTTCCTTTCGGAGAACTCTGCCGGTATGTCGTCAATTGTCGGCGAAAATGAATATGATCATCGTAAACGTTACGCCCGTGCGAAGTCGTACGCTAATGCCATCTGGTCCCCTTGGATCAAAGGGTATGTACCGACCCTGAACCGCCGCTCTAGTTGGCAGACGCCTGCCTAGCAACACTTTAAGACCGGTTACTTGGTTTGGATAGTTGAGGAAACGGAAACCAACCCTAGGGGTTACTACCCAACCACGCGGATTCTGGAACTCCGTTACGGCTCCGACAGCGTCGCGTTCTCCGCCGTTTTACGTACGTCAATCAGTTCACACGTCCGTCCGCTCGTAAAACTTGCACCAGTTTCCACAACATCATGTTCTGGGCCGGAGGATGTTAACCAATCAGAATTGAGTAATTAAATACGGATTCAAATGCATATAAAACGTTCTAATATACGTAGAAAATTCCGAAAAAGTTTGTTTAACCTAATTTTAAGTAAATATAACCGTGATATGTATCGAAAAAGCTGGTTTTCGGCCTAGTGTTTTAAGGTTATCTGGACAATTGTTGGACGAACCTTTATTACGAACCTACTTTGACGTCAATAACATCAAACAAAAAAAACCCGTAAAAGAGCATCAAAAAACCATGCCGTCTAAGTTTTCTCTTGTTGTATTGATCGTTGCTTTGTACGTTACAGTAATACGTTGCTTTATCGTTTGGGGGGAAGAATTTGGGGGGAAGAATTTACAAAATAGTGTTTTACATCTTTAATAAGAATTACACTGCACGTAAAAAAAGTCTCATCTTTGAGTCTCTTGGTTATTAATAAAACAAACTTCAGCTATTTCAAATATGATTACAAATCCCAAACTGATCGTAAATTGCGCTAAAAGAAAAAAAAACTAGCGTGATATGCCTATTTTTTCCAAAAATTTTAAACTCTGTATAACCCCTAGAAAGAGGCAAAATTTGACAAGTTCGTTTTGATTTCCACTTCCACTCTCTAGACGTTTTTTAATGTTACGTCTCAAGTTTACACGGACCAATTGAGCGTATAGTTAGAGTTAGAACAGTTAATTTTGATCTAATAATATAATTGCTGATGCCTTAAAATTAAGACAGCTTTCCTGGACACATTAAGAAGCAAGGTTTTGTATAGAGCACTTTTTCAATGTGGAGCTCAGCAAGCGATGCCAAATGGCACTTCAACATCTATTATTTCTGTAAAGATTACGTGACTCAGATAACCCGTACCTAACTCCAAGTGCGTTTCAGTACTGGGCCACTATAAATGCAATTCCTCATCATTACTGAATCATGGACTGATTCATGTCACTTTTTTGACTTGTCAGACATGCATTCAGTCTGATTTTGCAATGGTTAGACTTGGGCCAATGCAAAAATGAAATTCCGTACGGGGATCGAACCCGCTAGACGGGGATCGAGACTTGCATTTACAATTGCCCAGTACTGATTTACACTTGGAGTTCGGTACGGGAAGTCACTGAGAAAATCCGACTTTTATTGAGAACCGGCAAAGTTTCCAGATATAAGTCAAAGTTTCCCCGTTACTTTAGCAGAGTCACTTACTTTGCTTAAAAAAACACTTTGCAATTTCTTAAATGCGGGAAGTTGGAAATGTCGTACTGTATTCTTGATTAGCTTTTGTGATCGTAAGGTTATGATTGTAGCACGGTATTTTAAATTCGCACGTGCGTGTGACAGCGTTTAAATCTGTACTCTATGCAAGTCGCTCAATTTTTCCTTCTTGAAGACTAACAGAATGCTTGAATTTTTGAAAAATTTTAATTCATATTTTTTATTCAATGAGAAAAATAAACAAAAATTTGAGTAATTTAAGGAGAGAACTAAATAAAATGTTTCTACGCGTTCTGGATCAATTCTGTACGCTTAGTCGGCATTTTACCCCCCCCCCCCCGGCGCATGTGCTAGTTTTTAACATTGTAAAGTTTTATATAACAACGCATAAATTGTAAATGGGGGCAAAAAGACTCTGTTTGTGAGAAGAGATCCAATGTTTGAAATATTTAAGTTAGAGTTAAGCTCTATAGAAAAGTTATAAATTTAAGGTGTCTTTTTTCCTAATCACTGGTGCAACTTTGTGACCAGTCGTCGCATTTTTCGCCCCCGAACCAATCGCAGTCATCATATCTTCAAAACAGGGTTGTCGAGTCCTGAAAATCTGGTTGTATTCACGCCTCAAATGATTAGGCGCAAGTTGTTCTCTTCGAGATAGGAAGTCACGGGTGTCTTGACCTCTCTTACTGGGATAGAGGGCAAGTAGCTCCAAGGCAAGTCGCAATCACAGCCAATCTCATTGCCATCATTTTGGAACAGGCAAAGATCATTAGAGTTTCAACAATCTGAAACAAGGAAAAAAATCTGAGTAGATAAACTTGAATAGTTTTTTTCATATACAGAACGCTGATTTTTCATATCCCCTTTTTAGCTAAAGAGAAGAATTAGAGAATAAAATTTTGCAAACCAGTAAATCTATCTCAAAAACGCCAAAAACGCTCAAAAACGTTTATTAAAAAAGAAGACTTAAGCCTCAGAGCTTGTAATAGCTGGAATTAAGGCTCAGTTGTAGGCATTATTCACACTAAAAAACGCGCAGAGGACACAAATTCGAACATTAGATAAACAATGTTTTTAAGCGAGAGATTGGGGCAGAGATTACTGTCAGCCGTTTTGCAGTTTTTGATTGCCTATTTTGTGAAGGGCGTTGATATAATTTTCTTAGGCCTCCACCTGTGTATTCCTGCAAATTGACTCTATGATGATTTGGGCGAAAAAAGACTTTGTTTATCGAAACTGTCAATTCACTACTGCAATTTTACAGATAAAATCGTGTTCTTGTGATGTGTTGCCGTTTTAATGGCCACATAATTGACTTGAATTAGCAAAACGTTTTGATGAACAGAATAGAAAAAAAAATACAAGAGAAAATATAAAACACAGAACTATATGCGTTGAAGTGCACTTCACAGTTTGGAATTTTGAAGCGCAATATTCGCATTATTTTAAAATATGTCTGTTCGATGCGAATTTTTATGTATTTTTGTGAGTTTGTGTTTGTATGTGGCGTGAAAGGTTGGGTGGGTTCATTGTCGAGTCAAAACGTAATGAAGCCTTTTTAAAAACTATTAAATACTGCGAGTAGAACATATCTTTGTATATACAGTATTATACAGTAAAAAAGGCATACAGTAAAAGCATAATGATAATTAGGCCATTCAATATAATTTACATCAATTGCGATTCGTTTATTATTGGGTGTATTCTAGCTGTTCATAGATAATCCACTATTTGATCTTTTGACTTTTGAGGTTCATCAAAAGACAGAGAAAAGTCATCACAGACTAAACCATTTATACACAAACTAATGATGTTTAACGATAGAATAACTTAACGCGTTGATGTTTAAAAAATTGCTCGTACTCTTGGGAAGGGAAAATTCATAACTCGGCTTTATAGGGGATGAGATCCAAAGTTGGAACAGAGCGCACCCTGGTTAAAGTCTTCTTGACTGTTTTTATCAAGAAAAATTTTCAAATACAAGAACAAGGTAGTTTTAGTAATCAAGTTTTGGTGTCGGTTATTGGATGGTTTTTTACTGTCTTGGGCTCGATTTCTGGAATTTGATCAACTCGAATAGTTTATTTGGACTCTGATCAGAGCAATACGAAAATAGAAAAAAGATACAAAAAACGGGTATGGGCCAGAAAAAAAAACAGACCAAAATATCGACAAGGGCCAGAATTAACAGGAAGTATGGGTTTGGAGCAGACCAAACAGACCTACATTAGATATGCGCCAGAACGAAGAGACTGAAAGTTGGTATGGACCAGGCAGAAACTTATCAATTCACTTAGCGGCGCGACCAACATTTTGTCCAGAATATGAACTCGGTCGTACAGTATCCCCCTGTCTGCGACCCCAGTCCCTCTGGCCACTGCCTGTCTTGGGCAACTAGTGGGCTTGAAAAATTGAGAACTTAAAAATTCCGAGTAATTGTTTATGTTCCGACTTGCTGCAACTGATATTTTCCGAGGGAAACAGTTACGTTTGGAAGAATCTCAAGGAAATTATAAATTGACGTTACTTGTTGTAAAAATGCTTGTAATATACAATGATTTTATTAAAAAAAACCCTCATTGTGAAAACGAGCTTGTTTAAAACTCCGCCTCAAAAGTGAAGCCGAACTACCAGTCTTAAACAAAAAAAACTGTTTATATCGTTTGCACTATTGCAATGCAGTTTTTTAGAAAATTTCCGTCAGTTTCAATACAATGTCTGCTCAACTTTTCCCGCAAAAACACCAGACCGGACAGAACTTCAAGTCTTAATCACCACTGAAACAGTCGACCTGAATGTTTTTAATCATCACTATATCAGAACTATGATAAATATCACTTTCAAACTTGATACGTCTCGATTCAAGCCTTGATTTGTAAAAATTCGTGAGGCAAGTTTTGTCCGAGACTTGGCAAATATTGTATTAATTCCTAGCCAGGACTTCAAAGACTCTGAAACCGTCCAGATAACGCTTAAAATGCAAGCTAATTGCGGAAATTAGATCGGAAAAATTTGACAAAACAGTTCGAGAAAACGTTGAGAAAAATGGTCAAAAGTAAATTTGTCCACCATCTGTTTTCTTCAACTGACATTAAGAACATTTTTATACCACTGAATCGGCCGCAAGAGATCAAAAACTGCAAAAAAATACCGGTGAAGGTCCTTCTTCAAATTTTGGACGTGCGTAATCATCGTAATCAAAAAATAAACGCATGAGAATTGATTTTTTTTTCACTTTTTACTCAAACGAAGTCCAATTAATATTTCGAAGTCCCTTATAGTGTGCACGATTGATACTGAGTTGAGAGTATTTAAAAAAGTCATCAAAGCCACAAGTAAAGCAAAGAAGAATCGAAACATCCAAAAATAAATGGCATCGACAGGCATTAGGATTAATTTTGGTTTTTGTTTTTGACCCAAAGAAGACATATTGTGCTTCCTAAGACAACTATGCAATGCATGGTTAATTTCTGGGTCAACAAAATATTCAAGGGACACACAATAAATTCTAGGAGTGCAAACACAAATATAGGCATCGTATTCATAACATAAAGACATCAGCATCATTTTTTTGTTTCTAAAGCAAAAGATTAAACTTACCCTCTGAAGGCTGGCAAAGTGTTCATGATCAGTTTTTTTTGTTTCGAAAAGCACAAAGACGAAAACTACAAACTAAATAGCGAAATTTCCAGGCATCGTATTCAAAATGGAAACTCATTCGGACAATTTATATTTTTGTGTTAATAAAAAACCATATATTTTTTAAAGGACTCTAAAGTAGACTTAATTGTATTTTGGGCCAAAGCAAGACAAAAGACCGAAGTGAAAGCGAACACCACAAGTAATGTAAAGAAAATTTGTGTCATCTTATTAAAAATAAAAAAGCATCAAAATTATTCTGTTTCCTTTTTTGACATAACAGCAAAAAAGCTAATCTTTTTACGCCAAAAAAGTACTCAAGATCATCTTTTGCGTTTGAAAAAAGTGGAGAAAATAAGAGAACCATAAAGAATGCAAAAACAAATTGAGGCATTGTATTCAAATTAGAAAGGCATCAAGGTCAATTTAGTTGTGTTCTTGACAAAAACAATACAGATTGTATTTTCCAAGGCCACAAAAGTACGACTGATTAATTTTTGGATCAAAACAACAACAAGAAGCAAACTTGAAAAACAAGACAGCAACAAAAAACAGAGTTATCGTTTTCAAAATAAAAAACATCAAAATTGCGTTTCTTACAGTCAGCTTTGAGGGCGCGAAACTTTTTTCACAAAAAGTCAAATGAAACACGAGAAACACAAGAAAAGCATAGAAAAACAGAGGCGAAGTATTCAAAATATAAAACTTCAAATTTTGCTGTTTTTGTTTTTGAAGCAAGGACGACATAGTGAGCTGTCTAAAGCATGTAAAATTGGCATGAAATTTTTCTAGAACAAACCACTAATAATCAAAAAACCAAAGTGAGACCCAATACAATTAGATGCATTCTAATCAAAAATTGATAACAACAAAATTATTTTTTTAGTCTCAGCCTGAAGGAAGAAGAATTGAGTTTTTTAGGGCCAGCAGAGTATGTAAGAACAGTTTTTGTGTTTAAAAAACTAAACGAAGCAATAAAACAACAAAATTTATAGGCATGGTATTTAGATTAGAAACGCATCAGGATTATTTTTTTTTATCGTTTTTGACCAAAACAATTTTTCTCAAAGTTTTTTTTAAATGTTTTTGACCCATTTTTGGCTAAAATTTAAAAGATCAAATCACTCACAAAGAATAAAAAGAAAGATTGAGACAATCGAGCATTTTAAATAAAAGGCTAAGGTATGGATAAAGTTTTTAGCTTAAAACGCAAAAAAAAATCAAAAGAAAACCCATAAATTTAAAAAAGCAGAGAACGCTTTCCCAGTCAATATATCCTGAGAACACAGCCATTGATCCATTTTTTGTCCAAAAATGCAAAATTGTGGTCCAAATCAGCTCTATTGGTTGCCAAAGTTCTCATAAAACCTCAGGAAAAAGGTAGTGAAATTCTAAAACATGAAGGCGCGTTGTGATTTTTTTCTGGTCTACACAAAATTTTGACTCAGAATTTTTAAGGCTTGAAAAGTCTTTACACAGAGATTTGAATATCTCTATACAAGTCTTGAGATTTGAAAACTAATCAGTCTACTCTTCGAGATTTTCATCTTCGTTATTTTAGGAGATATCAACATTTTTAACCCTTCAGAGCCAGAAACACCTCAAGGCGTAAAATAAATCCAAATAGGTTTTTGTTCAATTTTCACTGCTTTCTAAATGCTGCTTAAACTTAAAAGGTTTTATTATTTTTTAAGCAATTGGGAGTTTGACTACAGAATTGTTAACTTTTCTTTCAAAAATTGTATGGTCTACTGCCAAAATTTTTTTTCTTCTGAAAAAATTTGTAGAAATTTCCCCCACACTCAAATATACGTTCCCATGGATAACATTAATAATAAAATGATAATAATTAATTAAGTACAAAATCAGCAATTTCAAAAAGCCGTCTAAACCAGCTCTAATGTCGCCAAAGTTCTCATGAAACTTTTGGAACAGGTAGTGAAAATCTGAAAGATGAAGGCACGTTGTGGATTTTTTTCTGATCTACTCAAAGTTTTAACAGAGAATTTTTTGAGGCTTGAAAAGTCTTCGCCTAGAGATTTGAATATCTCTATACAGGTCTTGAGACTTGTAAACTCATCAGCACTGATTTATTATCCCAATGTTGTTGTTTCCAAGAGAAAAGTTCTGATCAAGACTTGAAACTCATTCATTCCTGGAATTTGGAATAATATTTTTTGACGGGAGAGACAAAAAATCATCCGGCACAATGTTTTTTTTCATAAGTGCCCTAGGGTCTTTAATGAACACTCAAGCTACCTTGTACATATCAATTGAAACTTGATTTTCAGCCCGTTCACCACAACGTTTCCATTATCTATTGAGGCTTACTTTTTAATCTTCGAGATTTCTGTAATTATCAACATTTTTAACCCTCCAGAGCCAGAAACACAACAAGGCGAGACAAAATAGATCCAAATACGTTTTTGTTCATTTTTCACTGCTTTTTAAGTGCTGCTTAAAGTTAAACGGTTCTATTTTTTTAAGCAATTGGACGTTTGACTACAGAAAAATATTTTTTTCTCCTGCATAAATTTGTAGACATTTTCCCCTCACTCCACAGTGTGCAAATATTAATAATCTTTTCAAATGTAAGTACAAATAGATAACATAATTAATAAATTTATAATAACTAATTAAGCACAAAATCAGCGAAGTTAGTGTTAGATTGGTGGCTATGTGAGACGTTGATGATTAATCCGCGCTTTATCATTGATTTAATTGCTCATTTTACATTTTTTTAATATCTCACTAACAGTAAAAACTGAACAGATTTAATTGTCGCTGTAAAAAATTAACGTTTATTACAACCGGACTTATTACAATATGTCACTATAAAATAAAAATCAGTCTTTAAAGTATTATTCATACATTGGTAATTTTCTTATTCATGAAAGATATGACTGTAATGTGATTTAACTAAACTAGTCAGTCATTCACCAGTACAGGCGGCTACCGTTAAAAAATAGCAGAGCTTTCAGACAACGCTGGCTTAAATATCATATTCTAAGTGACCTTTGTGAATTGAGCATAGAAACTTAAAATAAGGGGGGCTTTGATCGACTTTTATGCTGTTTATCAGCGCATAAGAAATCTGATGTTTGATTAGCATCTTTTGAAGATTTTAACATTCATTTCAAGCGAGTCTTAAATATTACAAATAATATCTATATTTCTTTATATTTTGTTGCCCAAATATTAAGTATATAACAAACACGATACAAACACATTTTCTATAGGTGAAATTTTGGTTCGTGGGTGATATCTTTGATTTGTTAAGCAGAAGTTATTTGATTAATTATTCTCTTTATTTTATTTTGATCTTGAAACCTTTCAATATTTTCACATCCGCAATTGAAATTTGCATGTCAATACAGCTCACTTCAAACTAAAAACAGAATAAACAGAAATGATATAGCGGAAAGTAAATAAATTTTGAAAACAGCGGAAAGTAAATAAATTTATCTTAACATTTCATGACTGACTAAATAACAAATTTTACGCTTTTGGCCAATTTGTTCTTCAAAAGCCTAAATGTCGATTACCACATGTTTACAAAAGATTGTTTTGTTTATTCTTTTTAAGCAGAAGTAAACACATTGTTCAGTTCAGCAAACAAATGCTTGTTCAAATAAAACTATTAAACTGTTATCGCAATAACAAGGCATTTTATTGGAAGCCTGAATGTTTTATTAATTATTATCAGTTTTTTTTGATGTTATCAGGGTACGAAACAGTGGTTATACAGGCAGAAACTACTAAATTTAAAAACGAACTGCTGAAAATTTGCAATTTTCGGAAAAATTAATATAAATTCCGAAAAGAACATGCAAAGAATCATAAATGCAGAATGAATTGTCACTTATAATTATAGCTATTATGAATAGCATAAAACAATAGATAGATAAAAATTGCAACATATAGTAAAAAAGTTGTTATTGTTACCCTTCTATTTTACGAATAACAGATATTAAAATTGCATCAAAGTTTAGTTGGAGCCTACCTTTCAGTTTTTAGTTTATTAATTATCTTGATCGAAAATTTGTTCTTACTTGGACTATTATTTTCTAGCCAACCGGATATTCCAACCGGATTCTTGCTACAAATCAGGTTAGCCAGAAACCGTCTTTAACCTATTCAAATTCCAAAAATGCGCCCAAATCAAATATTTTGGTAATTTTGGTTAATCGATTATTTAATTTGAACGGCTAATTTTTCCCAGCGTTGAGGTTTGATTTACTGTATCAGCAAATGATGAAATTGTTGATACAAATAATAAAAATCAACTCACGCAGTCAGTTTTTCAACCATCAAATTTGTGGATCAAGTATGAGTCATTAATCTCTGGCACAAGGCAGTATAAGCATCTTGCTCACATCTGCGATGAAATCTGCATAACCTTGGTACCCCTATTGAGTAAACTGTTTAAATGGTTCATTGAAAGTAATATTGGGCGTGTTAGAACGAGAATAAAGACGTGAGTTTTTCGTTTTTTCTTAAAAAAATTTGTTGAAGCTGTTTCTTGTATAAAACTAACTTTTTAGTGTTTACTTGCTTAAAATTGTTTTACTACTTTTTCTCAACTTCACACTTATTTCTAATTGGTAAGTACTTGTCAGGAGCGCAGAATTTAACTGATCTTGTCTTAAACACAGTTGAATGATATAGCAATTATACTACTTTGTCAAACATTTAACACACTTTTTACCAAACGTTTTATACGAACAAAAAATGACTTTTATTCAATCAAATACTGGAAATACTGCCCGGAACGAGTTTAAAGCCTTGGTCAGCACTTCTACTGCGAAATACTCGTGTTAAATTGACAAACCAGTACTGATCAAGTTTTTTCAAGTCTTATGATTTGTGAAGAGTTGTCAGGACTTGAATCAAGACTTGTGAAATCTAATTCAAGTTGTGGCGAGGACTTTAAAATTCCCTGAATCAAGTTTTCAACAAGATTCAGAAAGTCTTGTGTCAAGTTTTCATTAAGATTTGACAAGTCTTGATTATTGCTCAGTTGAAAGGCGACAATAGAGTTTTCAGAAGACATTATTTTCAATCAAAGCATTTCAAATTTAGCCAAAATTTGTCAAGTTTCTTTAGGAAAAAAATGTTAAAGCAAAATATTTGTGACTTGAGCATCTACCTGCAAAGTTTCCCATATGTTTGTTGGGAAAATCCAATTGCAGAAAAGAGTGGTCATGACTGGTATAATTGGGTGATTCCAGAAATTTTTATTATCTATCAAGTGAAGATTATGGTAGTGCTCGCTTTTCCTTACGATTTTCTTTTCACTTTAGAGGCTTTTTAATGTACGACATCGTAAATGGCAGCTTTATTCTTTGGATACGAAACGAAAAAAAAAACCCAACAATATAAACTGTGTTCAAGATTTGACTCCAAATTTGTCAAAATTCAGCCAAGACTTGCTCAAGACTTGCCAAAATTTAAGACGTGCTGAAACTGAAAGTGACATGCTCGTATTACTTATAGAGCATTGGTCCATGACTTGCCGTTTGAATTTGCATCACTGAAACAGTGCTAATTAAAACTTAGCACTCAGTCAGAGTGACTTTTGAAACCTTCATGGTTCTAAAAGTGAACTGTACTGCGTGATCCGACTATCAAGATATACAAAGTTCTTGCAATGTTTTCGTGAAACAAGTAAAACTCTTTTTCTTAAACTCTAACTTTTAAACTTTTCTCGGGAGTTTAAGATTGACGAGTTCTGATTTGCAGGGCTTCTGACTGTGTTGATTTGGGAGTGAAATAATCCGGTAGTAAATTAATAATTCCATTGCCTCAAGTGCGTTCTGACTATTATTTTATTTTAAGGACAACAATAAATCGTAAATTGGGTTGCTACTTGATTTTCCAAACCTTCATGAGATAAACGTTATATAAATTTTAGTCATTTAAAATTTGCTTTCACGCACCTTGTTTGTTTCAGTTAAGTTTTGCAAATTAAATCTTACTTCATGGGTTTTTCACTTGTAGCTGAATACTAATATTAAGATAGACTGTTGTCGGAAGTGATTGAAATCGCCTAATTATGAAAAAATTGACATATTTTTTCAGATAATTCAAAATCAATCTTGAACATTCCGTTGCTGATTATTTTGTCATATGACATTTTCCCTCTGTAATCACAGATGAAAGTAATTTACAGATGAAACAAAAAAATATATAAATTAAATAATTGAAAAATTTGATAGTGAAAGGCTTCGAAAGAGCAAGAAAATAAGGTACACAAATTTAATTTTAAATCATCCTGAACAACGTAAGCATAATTTGATTGAAGCTGTTTTCATCAATTTTGGTGTAAAAGTGGAAAAAAATGTGAAGAAAAATTTAATTTTAATGTAATTTGAATAAACATCTTGAGTGATTACCACATTTTTTGTGTAAAAACCGAACTTTGTTTGCAGATTTGTTTTATACATTTATGTCATCAAATCAGTTCGCGCACTTTGAACTTTCACAGCTTTTAATCCTGATTTACCAAAAAATCTTGTTCAATTGAAAAAAAACTTTTTGAATGAGTAATATCTAAAAAATTTAAAATGTAACATTATTAATTTATTTGTTTAATAAACTTTTGTTTTTCAGTCGAGTAAAAAAAGGTACTATTAAAACAATCTTTTCCATTAAGAACCACAACATAGCAAGTTCTGGTAAACGATCCGAAAAATTGAAATAGAATTCTTGCCTTACCAGCAGATCTACTCAACGTTTGAACGTTACGGACCAAAGAGATAGGAAAACAATTTCTTAAATAGAGAAAAACGAGATACAAAGCAGATGAATCATCAGATGTAGAATTTTTGTATTGGAATACGAACAATCTGCTGGTTTTGTGGCGTTCATGTCGTTAGAACCAATTGTTTGTTGCTGATATATAATCAGGAACTCATATATAAGGTCTCACTTGTACCAATAAACAAATTCTCAAAGAAAAAAAGCACCTAAAAACTAATAACTTGCTAAAAAATCTCAGGATGAAAGGTTTCAAATGCAATTTTTTTTCTAGTGAAATCTACCCATCGATAATCGCCCATGCTTTCATGAAGTTCTATTGGCCATAAAAAACTAAAGGTTTGAAACAAAATTTAAAATTCAAGAAGTTTTTGGAATATATTAGCATCAACAATACACCCAAAAAACGGATATAAAAAGAAGATGTGTATTAACTCTAACAAGCGTTCGGTTTGGACGCAGATCGTTTCCGTTTGCGCCCTCCCAGTACGTTATGCAATCCCCAATTACAGAGCACGTGCTAGTACATAGTGAATCATTATGTAAAAAATATGGTACGTGCTCCCGGGGGATGCAAAAAATATGCACACACACTGAGCTGAGGGGCGGCACCAACGGAAAAGATTTCTGGGCTCATTTAACAGAAAAAGGCCAAAAATTGACGAAATTAACATCAAAGACGCACAAATTCCATTTTTATCCGAAAACTTGATGACGAGTGACTTTTCACCTTTATTTTAGTCCTCAACAGAAACATGAGCACGAGGTTGAGTTGATGACAACGACTTTTGAAAAAATTCCAAATATATAAATTTACATTGGACATACGAAGTACGAGAAGCTCATAAATGTGAAATTGATTACGGTTCTCGAAGAACTGAGTGCGTGAAAGGGTAAGAAAAAAATTGAAAAAACATAGAGCCTCAATTGTTCTTCAAGAAACAAGAACAATCTTCGGTAAAAGAAATCAGTTTTTAAGAGCTTTCAATTTCAGCCAAAAATGGCTGAACAAAAAAAGTATACATGGCTTAATTTGTTCCTAACCTTCCTCCCAGTTACAGAGCACGTGCATTTACATAGCAAATCATCATCTAAAAATATGGCACGTGCATCTGAGGGGTGCAACTAATATGCACCCACTAAATGGAGAAGCAACCGGAAAAGAACCAAACTTAGGATTGTTTTCTTCTGAGTTCCATTAATCTATCATCATTCCAGACGACGTTTTTGGTTAAAATCATTCTTTCTATTTCTATGCCCGGACTGAACGGCAAGTCAATATCAGTACTGGGCACGTCAAATTGCAAGTCTTATATCAGTACTGATTCAGAGCTATGGTCATGTCACTTTTTACACTTGTCAGTGTAAATGCAAGTCTTGGCCTAGACGTGCAAGTCTAAATGCAAGTCTTGGCGTAGACCTGCAAGTCTAAATGCAAGTCTTGGCCTAGACGTGCAAGTTTAAATACAAGTCTTGGCCTAGACGTGCAAGTCTAAATGCAAGTCTTGGTCTACACGTGCAAGTCTAAATGCAAGTCTTGGCCAAGACTTGGCACGTCTAAAAAACTTCAAAAATAGCCGAAAAAACGTCAGAGATGGCCGATAAAACGTCAAAAATAGCCGAAAAAAAACGTCAGAAATGGTCGAAAAAACGTTCAAAATAGGTCCCAAAAACGTCAAAAATAGCCCAAAAAAAAGTCAGAAATGGCCGATAAAACGTCAAAAATAGCCGAAAAAAACGTCAGAAATGGCCGATAAAACTTTCAAAAAGAACACCTGAAAAACCCACAATTAGTGCTGAGATACCCTCAATAGACCCCCCGGGGTGCTAATATACAATTTTGTATGCCCCGACATCATTTTATAGCACCCCGGGAAAGTGCCCAAAAATTAATGCCAAAATCGTGGCACGTTGCGAAAATTTTTTGAATTCGAAATTTTCACTCGGAATTTTTTGAAAAGTTGGTTTTGACTTGAAAATCAACTTGCAAGTGTAATCCAAGTCTTGGTAAAGACTTGTCAGACTTGCAGACTTGTTTTTAGACGTGCACAGTACTGATCTTGACTTGCAGTTCAGTCCGCGTGTGTACTTATTTTTCATTCATTTATTGAACAAGTTTTATTGTAAAGTTTTTCAACACTGATTTTTTTGTGCAAATGATATGTCAAACGTTTTTCCTTTTTACAATTTTGAACTTGATGTTTGCAAGCCATAGCAATTTTTGGATATTTTTCTTTAGTGAGTGCATATTATATGCACCGCCATCAGCACGTGTAAAATTTTTGCATAATGGTTTACTATATATGTAATCGCACTTTCTCTATGATGGGGAGAGGCTACATAACTTCCTGTGAGGGGGGCTGCATAACTGAAACCGGAAAAGAGCTGAAATTTTTTACCTAAAGTGGTGGAAAGTATATATTATCTATCAAGTTTGACGATTGAATAGGTGGCATCTATATTTATGAAGATATTATAAGTAGTAACGTATACACCATGGAAGATCGGGGGGGTTGTCATCCCATGTAAGAGATAGGGTTGTCCTGAGGACAACCCTACCTTTTGCATTGGGAAGGACAACCCAACCCGATACATGCGCTATGACAACCCAACTTTTTGCATGGGATAGGACAACCCAACCTTTTACATGCAGGGACAACATAACTTTTACATGTAACAGCCGAATTATTATCCAAACATTTTACCCCTTTATTGAGGGAGACTTGACAAAGGGATTAAGGGGATTGGGTTACTGTCTAGAAATTACCATTTCTGAAATAGTGCGCGATGACAACAATTGCTACGGTGGATTTGGATAGGATTCATGAGATATACAAGAAAGTGAAAAAAGAATATTCGCAATACGGTGAAAGATTTTTGTATTTTATAGCAACTTGCTTGTATTTGGATCCTGACCACGATTTGGAAATTGCATTAAAATTGAGACCGTATGGTGGACTGATTGGGATTGACAATTCTTCGTTAGACGTTTATTTCAAAAATTTTAAAATTTTAAGACTACATGCAATTCTTCATGATGCTTGTGGTTTTGTGTATGAGTACAGTGAAAAGGGACCCGGTTATTCATACGTTTTACCCTGTCCAGTCACAAATGAATATGTGGGTCATGTGACTGGTATTGCTTTTTGTTTTTACTTAAAGACTTTCAAAAACCGTTTATTCAATCGATTGGAATGTTGACTGCAAGAGTGGTTGTTCTTGACTTTGAAGGCTTTCGAAGCAAAAAATCTGATTTTATTGTGAAAGAGCTAGCCATAACTTGCAATAACTACACGGATACAATTTCATTCTCACCTCCGCACTCATTCAATTCTCTTACTTTGAGTGAACAAAAATCCTATCAGTGGGTTTCAAAATACCTTCATGGTTTGGATTGGGAAAAGATTACCCATATTGCTATTTACAACAAATTCTTCAGAGTGTAGTGCTTCGATTCCCTCTATCAGATTTTTATGCGAAGGGTGTAGAGAAAACTGATACGTTGCAAAATTTGCTTCAGAGAAAAGTTACAAACCTTGAGGATTTGTTATGCCCCAAAATTGAACATTTGAGTTTCTATCGGGAGACCCCAATTTGTGACTTGCATTCAACAACTTGCCCAAAACGACAGAAAAACAAACATTGTGCGAGGAAAAAGGCCCAATTGTTCTACTACTGGCTGATCCATGAACAACCGTCGATTAGAAAAGACTGCACCGTCTGTACTCCAAATGAATTTGTCTCCAAATTTGATCGTTTACAGTTGCTTAACGGCTGAAAATCAATTGACTGTTACACTAGTCAAGGAGGAAAAAATTGACAGTCGGGGACAAACTGTATTGAGGAAACAGCAAGTTGTTTGCACTGGAGCCGAAATAGAATCCTTCAAAAAATATCTTTCACTCTTAGAATATTTTCAACTGTATCATGTCTATGAAAGAGAAAATGCAAAGAATGAATCTAACCCCTTTACCTATGCCCAAGCGGTCAGTTCCAGTGCAAGTGCCTCTGAACGATGACAATCTGCCTAAGGAAATTAAGCAGCTTGTAGAACAAGGATGTGTGGATTCAGTTACGTATTACGGGATGGAGTATGGCATGAAAGCAAGCTATACAGTTGTTTACAAAAAAGAGGGCAAAAACTCTCATTATACAACTTATGAAATTTTTATAGTAGACTAACAATATTCATGTTGATTTTTAAATTTAATTATTTTGTTTGAATTCATTTTTGAAAAAACGTTTTCTCCATGAGTTCAACTGCGGATCAGTTAGATTCGGGAGGTGGCATAACCGATTTGGTTTTTGATGAGAATCAACAGGAAAGGAGATCTTGGAGATTTTGCAATTCAAGAGTACCACGATCAGAAGTTGTTTATTTCACTCAAATTTTCATTATAGTTTTTCTTATTGCAGTATCTCTCATCAAGTTGGTATTTTTTCAATTGGATTGTGAGGAGTCAACATTTTGGTTTTCGCTCCTCTCTTGCACAGTCGGCTACGCACATCCAAACCCAAAGCTATGAATAAAATTATTTCAACGAGCGATCGACTCTTTATGGCAGTGTCTGGTCCATCTTGCTGTGGAAAAACTGAGCTGATTTTCAAAATGTTACTTCAAAACACTTTTTCACCAAAATTTCAATCCATTTTTTTTTCTATCAGCATGAACAACCAAAATTCGAGTCCTTAGAGAGAAAACTGAATATACAGTTTAAAAAATTTACAAGTTTTGAAATTATCTCAGAGTTAGAAGACTGTCTTCTTGTTTTTGATGATTCATGCGAAGAAATTTTTAACGATAAAGAGTTTTCAAAACTTGCGACTGCAGGTCGTCACAAAAATATAAGTGTTATTTACGTTAAGCACAATTTATTCCAACAAAGCAAGTGGTAGAGAACAATCGACTTGAATACAACACACATTATTTTATTCAAATCACCACGTGACGTTCAACAAATTGGTTTAATTGGTCGACAGCTCAACAACACACAATTTCTTAAAGAAAGCTACGAGCTGGCTACCAAACAGCCTTTTAGTCATTTATTAATTGATTTAGACCCAAAGACGTCGGACGTTTTGCGATATTGCTCAAACATTGTGCCTCCAGGACCATCAATTTTCTACTTACCGTCTGCGAAAGCTGTAATAACAAATCTAACAAATGAAACAGAGAGAACTATGTATGCTGCGGCAAATGCTTCAGTCAAGCGACATCAACTTAAAAAAACTGATAAAGACAGCTTCTAAAAACTTTATTCAATTTCTCTGCGAGTGTCTTCTCAACGTAGTCAACGGTAATGTTGAAATTAATAAAAAGCTAATCGAAAATCACGAAAAATCATTTCGAAAAATATTATCCAAACAAACATGTTTGAGGGAAAAGAAAAGAATTCTTGGCAGAGATTCAGAACTGTTAAAAGCCGTTGGTCTTTCCTGTTATTTCTACTTGATGAAATCATAATGCATACAGAAGAGTTCATTTTAATTCCAAAACGAATGTTTATAACAAAGCAACCCCAAAAGAGCGAAATTATTGAAAACCCACAATATAAAAACAAAGCTATTCAGTTATCACTTATGCAACGAAACAAGCTAAGGGAAGATATAGGAAAAACGGACAGAGTGATCCAAACAGATCCAACAAATATTGAACGAGATGTAGATAAAGCAGATAGAGTGGTCCAAACAGATCCAACAATTTTTAAAAAATTTGAAAAAATTCTACAATTTGAAAAAATGGAGGCTTCTAGTGATGATAGTGAAATGGACCCAATTGTTACAAAAAAGCCTACAGTTGAATCATTTGAGTCGATTATGAAAAACGTTAAATTAAAAGAAGCTCACAAAATCAAACGTGCAGAAATAGTACTTGATTTTATTCTCCAATCAAACCAAATCACTATTGGGGAAGAGAGCCAACTAATTTACATTGACAATAAACCCACGGATGTACAAATTTCATCTTTTTTGTATGATTTGCAACAACCAACCAAGAAAATTGATCAAGAGGCATATTCAAGAATCTTGTTAGTTCTTCGACTTGAGCCTGATCTCGTCTCAAACACTTACGCCAAGCAAATATTGGAAAGCTATGAGAGCGAACAAGAATTTTTCCCAACGAAACAAAGTCCGCAAACAGGACGCGGTACTTCAAAACGAACCACAACAGAAAAAGAGAAAACAAACGAAACGACAAAGCAAAAAAAGACCAATCAGAAAAAGTGGTCTCGTTTCGTCTTCTGAGAGAAAAACATTAGAACAACTGTACTCGAGAGGTCCTGCATCGTTTGGAAGCTCAAAGCGATTACAAAAACACAGCAAAATGTCATTAGCAAAAGTCAAGTCTTATTTAGATACCAAGCCGTCCTTCACAAAATACCGCTCGCATCGAATGCAATTTCCCAGACTAAAAGTGATTGTGAAAGATATCAATGAAATTTGGTCATTGGATTTAGCATATGTTGACAACCTTGCAAAATACAATCGCGATGTAAAGTACCTTTTGGTAGCAGTTGATTGTCTGTCACGGTACCTTAGAGTAGAGCCAATGAAGACAAAATATGCAACAGAAGCAGCTAATGCATTCAAAAAAATGATCAAACATAAACAACCCGAGAAAGTAGGGGTTGATGATGGAACAGAATTTCTCGGAGCTTTCAAAAGACTGTGCAACTCACGAGCAATTCATTTGTATAGCACTTTTAGTGAAAAAAGTCTGTTTTTGCCGAACGGAATATTCGTTCACTGAAAAATATCATTCATAGGTACCTTGAAGAAAAATGGACATATTCGTACATTGACAAATTAGAAGACTTTGTGAAAACAATAAATTCACGTGTTAATCGGATAACTAAGCTTGCACCAAACAAAGTTACAAAAAAGACGTACCGCGGCTTGTGTCCTTGAGCGCTGAAACAACTGTTTCCCAAAAACCTCGTTTCTTTGTTGGAGATTTTGTCAGAATTGTCAAAAAAGACAAAGTTTTCAGAAAGGGCTACGAACAATCGTTTACTGACGAAGTTTTTGAGATAACAGATATTCCGACATTATTTCCGCCATCATATTCCCTCATTGATGCAAACAAAGAACAAATAGAAGGAAAATTTTATCAATCAGAATTGCAGCTTGTTCGTGTAAAGGAAAATGAGTAGAAATCGTTTTGACGATGAGTTCACTGTGCATGTTATTTCATCCGCTTCTATGCAAATATTTGGGTCAAAAACTCTGGTCTCATTTCGCAATTTTTTCAATGATGAAATTCAACTCTCTGGTGACTGGAGGGTGGCTCTTAGTGAAATAATTTTTCCGACAAAAATTGAGCACGTCGTGAATGGAGATTTAATAGCATACAGTCTTAAGGGATACGAAGACTCGCAAAAAATTTCGTCTGATGCTAGTGTCATTTCTCGGCCTTACAATGGAGAAAAACTGTCCTTCATGACTGGTAATTTTGACAATATCAATCAACTTCTGGGTACTATCAAGCGAACAGTTGGATTACCCAATTTTTTGTTTCGAGAAATCAAGAGTACTGGAAAATACGAAATAATTTTTGGTAAATATGAAGGAATCACTTTTCCTAGTGAGGAAATACCTAGCATTGTGGGCCTTACCGGAATTCCAGATGGACGCGGTGTACATATTGGTTACAAAATGGATTCAGTTACATCAAATAGATTAATGAACAGTGATGAGACAAAAGCATACTTTGGAGAATTTCCTGCTGATCTTTGCGCGGGAAAGCACCTAATATCCATTTACACAAACATTATTGAGTATCAGTATGTGGGTGACGCAAAAGCTCCGTTATTGCGTGTCATTGATTCAAAACAACGTCTGAAAAACGGTAGCGTGTGCGAACTTGAACCAACACATCGAATTGTTTTTTCAAATTTAGACTATAAAAAACTGTTATAAAACACTCTACAATCAATTTCAATTGAGCTTCGCACTGAGACAGGACAATTGGTTCCTTTTTCGGGAACAGGTAAAGTTATTTTAACTTTACAATTCAAGAAGTTTTCTGACTAGTATGGATTCCTATTATGCTAATCAGGTAACATCATTGCCGCACTTCTCCGGACACTATAGACAAAGGGGAAGTGGGTTTGGGGCTTTAGCAGCGGGAATTGGACGCGTTCCTTTACCATTGGCTCGACGTTTTATTTTACCGGCTGCAAAACGTATCGGGAGAGAGCTTTTAAAACAGGGTGTTCCCGAACTTGTAGATGTAGTCTCAAAGAAAAAGTCACCAAAACAAGCCTTGAAAAACACAGTCTCAAACACTATCAAAAAACAAACAGGTGGACGAGCGCGACAACAACGACCAAGGAAACAAATTGGAAGCCGTTCAAGCAAGTTAACAAAACAGCGTAAAACCTCGTTCATTTCAAAGTCAAGAGCTCCAAAAAGAAGTCGATCAGATTTTTTTGCAAAGGTGAAAGATGATCGCTAATTTATTACCATCCGAGGCAACTCACAGTTCCCTCGATCTGTTCGAGAAACCATCCCTCTTAGTAACATTTGTTGGAAGTTTTTGTCAAAAACTGGTCCCGGTGTATAGCCCCAATGGTCCAATGTTGGAATTTGAAGTTGCCGGCGATAGAAACAACTTTATTGATTTACAAAAAATATTCCTCGAAGTCAAATGTAAAATTGTTCAGTCGTCCGAAGCAAATTTAAAATATGACGGTACAGCTGCTGCAGATGTGACTAAAACTGACGCTCCCTACTTTTGCAATAATGTGCTGCATTCACTGTTCTCTGACTGCACAGTGTCAGCCAACGGACTAAAAATATCGAATGCAAATGGAAATTATGCTCACAAAAGTTTTATTGAGACTGAGTTTTCACACAACAAAGACGCAAAAAACACTTGGTTAGCTTGTCCAGGCTACTCGTATGAGGAAACTCCGGGAGCCTTATCAACTACTGAAGCAAATAGAAGAAAAGCTTTAGTCAGACAGTCAAATGAATGCACGTTTTACGGAAAGGTTGCAGTCGACTTTTTCACATGTGACAGGCATCTAATGAGTGGTGTAACTCTTCGGATTGCTTTTCGAAGATCAATTAATGACTTTGTTATTATGTCAGATGATGCCGCTAAGCATTATAAAGTGAAAATTGTTGAGGCAAATTTGTATGTGCGCAAGATGACTTTGAACGATGACGTTGTGTCGGCCATTGAAAAAACCTTGCTTTCCAGCCCGGCTTCCTATCCGTACCTTGAAACCCTAACAAAAACATTTTTGGCTTCTACTGGTCTGCACAGTTGGAAACAAGAAGACATATTTGCCAGGGAACCAATCCGAAGACTAGCTTTATGTCTGAACACAAACGAAGCTTTTCTCGGTAACAACAGACAGAATCCATTTCATTTCCGAAAATTTGATTTGGAACAGATTTATATCTATCGAAATGGAATGCCAGTTGCTGATAGTTCAATATCAACAAATGATGACAAACGGCTTTACTTCAATACAATATCAGACTTAGCCTATATTGACAATGGTCATGGCATAAGTTTGACGGACTACCCGAACCATTTTATTATGGTTTTTGACTTGACCAGTACTCAACAAGCTTCTCACAATTTTATTCATCCCGAGCTAACAAATTGCTCAATTTCGATCGAGCTGAAATTTTCGGCTGCCTTGCCCAACAATATTGAAATATTCATTGTTGGCGAAAAAGCTAGCACAATTTTTGTGGATTCTGCGCGCCGGGTTTCAAAAAATCACATTTTAACCAACTAATGGATGAAGATGACATCAATGACCCAATTCAAAAATGTAGAAAACTGAAATACAAATTTTTTGGTGTATTCGCTGCAAACAACTTTCCCCCAAAATTCCCCAGAAACAGTTTTCTCATCGTAAATGCTTCGCCCTCGAACAACCCTGGTACACACTGGCTTCTTCTATGTAATCGAAACAAAAAAATTATTTTTGCGGACCCCTTGGGACAATCGATTATTGCCTATAGAGACTTATATCGCAGACTCTCTGACACTAATGCACAAATATGTCAATTTCTCGAACATCAACCAATTCAGAGTCAAAACTCAGAACTGTGTGGACTTTTTTGTAATTATTTTCCGCATGTTATATTTAGTAAAAGACAAATTGTAAAAATTAATAATGCTCAATTGCTTCGCTTTGCACTTCATATGATGTTTTAATATCTGTTGAATAAAAATTTTTTTTTTCAAAATTTTATTTTTTCTTCAAATACAAGACGAACAAATAGTAACTCAGAATCAATATCTAATTTTCCATAACCACTCACAAATATGTCCATAACTTTACACCAGAATGGGGACCACTTAAAATGTTTTCAACTCGTTTTAAAGTTTCTGTACAAATTTGGTCAGTTTGAGTTTGTTCATGGCCGGTTTCTGCTGAGATGGTATTGTGGATTGTTTTCTGTGTGATTCCTGTAGTTTTTGTGGCCGTCGTTTTTGTCGTCGTCAACATCTTTGCTGTGTTTGAAATTGGAAGACGCTTGTGAACCGTTGCTGGGTCAATTTTTTCTCCTGTTTTGTCATTGTAGTCAACGGCTAACTTCAACTTTGTAAATACTTCTCCATTCGTTTCCAGTTTTGAAGAATTTATAAATAGGTGTTTGAAAGTTGTGAAAAGACAGGGGACAGCAAAAGATTTGTTTTGCTTTGTACAGCCAATATCAGTTGAACTATCAATCAAGAGGTGAAAATGGTTAGTTGCTATTTGACAAAACTCAGACTCAAAGTGAGGACAAACTGCATAATTATTCAAACTCGTAATGTCTGTTGGCTTTTGATCAACAATTTTGAATCTAAATTGTTTCTGAAATTGTTTGAAATAACTTGGAGAGTTCATACATTGCTTCCACCATCCTTGCTCTCGAGCTTAGGCCTTTTATTTGGTGGCGGTTTTGTTGAACAGTCTTTTGATGATTTTTCTTCTGATTCAAGTATCTTCTCTGCCGTATTGACCAAACTCCCAAATTCTTGCAGAGTTAACGAAATTCTCTGTTCAAACTCGTATTCTTCTGCTGCTTTTTTAAACAGTTTCAGAAACACATACGTTCCTGTCTTTTCATAGGTTTTCAGCGTGGCCCTTATTAAACGCTTATCAGTTTTGGAAATATCAAAATAACAATCTCCAAATTCTGTATCTTTAGTGGAAGTGAAAGGCATAGTGTGCAACTTGTTTTTATCACTTTCAGGTACTCTAATGTGTAAAGATTCAAACTAATGGCGGCGGCAAGTTGGGATTAAACCAGTGTAGTCATTTTGTCTCATTAAATCAAGCTGACATGTGAATACAGAGTCAAGTACGCCTATGGCGTACTTGATTCTGTCTCTTGCATTCACATTGGATTGCATAATTAATTTCAGATGTGACCTTAGATAAGGTTTCCCTACTGAAATGGTTGGTGGTACCACAAAAACTGAAACAGATGTGACCCTAGGTGTGACGACCACAGGTTGAATTTAGCGTGAACGTGCAGAAAATTCAAAACAGATGTTAACCTAGATAAGAATTGAAACCAATTTAATTCAACTGGTTTTAACGTTATAACACATGAAAATTAAAAACAGATGTGACCCTAGGTGTGACGACCGCAGGTTGAATTTAGCGTGAACGTGCAGTAAATTCAAAACAGATGTTAACCTAGATAAGAATTGAAACCAATATAATTTAACTGGTTATAACGTTATAACACATGAAAATTAAAAACAGATGTGACCCTAGGTGTGACGTGAATAAAACGTTGAATTTAGTGGGAACGTACAGTATTAGTAATTCAAAACAGTTGTTAACCTAGATAAGAAATGCAATGCAAAGTTAACTTGGTTTCTACGTTATATTAATTAGAAATTAAAAACAAATGTGATCCTAGATAAGCGGTGTGTTAAAAACGTATTTGCACTACTAAAATTATTGCGTTCATTTCCTTTGGTTCTTCTTGCTAAACAGTCAGTCTCTACTTGAAACCTTTTGGTTCCTCTTGCTAAACAATTTCACTCTCTACTTGAAACTAGTGTTATATTTTGATCGTTACAATGTCTGTAAAAATTCTTTCTGAATCTGCAATTTCCCGAGAACGAACTCTTGTTTATCAGACATTGTACGAAAACTTTGTCGTCTTGATTCAGCAGAAAAAAATTGGCGATGTTTGGACAGTATACCAGCATTGTCTAATTCCAAAACTCTTTATCAATGCAATTGCGGCTCTACCTAACAAAACGGAGCCTTCTGAGAGCAGCATTATTACTTCGGGTGGGTTATTGCCTCCCAAAACTACGCCTGCTTTTGAAAATCACGATGTTGATACCTTGACAGACGAAGTGCGGAGGATATTCTATCGCTACGATTGTGAGTGTGTTCCACTTTGTGAAAATCAACTCGGAGTTTATCGAGCATGCGACGAATTAGCAGATATGTGGGGACTCAAGTCTGCGCCCGATTCTCCCACCAGTCTCACAAGTGTGCCAGTGACGCCTGCAGTGAACCCTAGTCCTACAGTTACACCGACTCCTAGCCCATCCCTGTTTGCGGAAATCAGTAAAAGTTATCAAGAAAAGTTTTGCAACGGAAATCAAGATTTCGACTTGAACATTTTATCCGGGACAAGCTTTCACACCCCACAGCAATCGAATTCAGCCCTATTTGAAACGCCGGAAAGCGGTGAGACACCGCAAGTTTGTGCTGCTCCTAAAAAACGAAGACCAGAAAGCAACCTGATGTATATATTTGATATTTAAAACTAAAACTATAATTATATGCGTGCTTTAGATTGCTCAATAGTTGTGTATATGACATTCATTCAATTGTGTATCTGACATTTATTCAATTGTGTTGATTGCCTTTGTGCAATTTTTGATATAGACTTAATTCACAATAAAGATCTTCAACCTTTTCATAAGGAATTGAACAAGTTCAATCATGTCCCAAAAGAACACTGCACTTTGAGGAAATTGTATATGGTTGAGCAAGGTCATTAAACAAAAAAAATAGATTTCTACCGCTCTTTAGTTTTTAGACTTGTCTTTTTAATGTTTTAAGGTTTGTTCAAATCATAGTTCAAAAAATGAAATTTTTTGAAATATTTCAAAAAAATGAAGAATTTACGAAAACGATAAATAAGAAGAGAAAGAACGATAATTAATCAGGAAACCGAAGAATACTTTTGCTTCAATTAGGTTTGCAGTGAAAAGCTCTTGTTTGGAGGAAAATTTTGCAAAAAAAAAACTTTGAATATTAAGAGCGAATCTAAAATTCAACAAAAAGTGGTTAACAATTGAAATTGTCATTCTGGTGATTTTGTGGTAAAACAAGGAGCTTTTGCCAGCATTGAAATTGCAGTGAGATTGGTCCAGTGTTTGTTCATTTACTGTCTTCACTAAACAAAAGTTTAAAACTTTCAAACTTGTGTTATTTGCATAAATATTTTGACCGTTTTTCTTGAAATCAAAAAAACTTTTTTTTTGCTTTATATCAGCTGAAACTCATGATCATCCAAAACGAGAGTGACCTAGCGATGATTCCAATGAGTAGTGTGCTATTGATCGCTGTAACAGGTACCATCTTTCTATCAAAAACAGTCTTTTTTTTCAACAATTTTTACAAAAATAACAAATTTTTTTTTGTAATGATCCGAAAGCAATGAAAAATTTATCTCAAATGAACGGGGATAGGCTCATACGATGGACAATTGTCCCCGCTATCAAAGATCTCAGAAGTTCCAGGTTAAAAATGTTACTGCAACATGGTTTTTTTTGCATTTTTTCTTTTGTTATTTTAGTTAATCCCTCCTAATCCCTAAAAGTGAAAAAATGCCATTTTTTAACATGAAGGAGACATTTTTACCCTTACTAAACAGAAGTTTTTCTGTAATGGGAACTTGTTAGAGAGCTGATGAAGTAACATGCGTATAACGTTTTTCTTTATTCTTGGAGAAAAAGCCTAATCCCCTTAATCCTTTTGATAAAAAAAAATGAAAAATTTAAAAAAAGTGATGTTTTCTTTCAATTGTTTACACAAAAGTTTCATATAGGAACACTCCATCAAAAAAGAGGTCCTCCTGTGTTTCTCAGTTATATTTGCCAACACATGAACCCCTGGTAAAGTCCTTTATTTAGAGGTTAAAGTCTTCTGAAAAAACTCGGCTTTCGATGCAGTTTCAACTGATGTTTCCTGATAGCCTTGGTGACTCCAGGACTTGTTTTCTTGTATGATATACCTTAATATAGACCCTTAGTGTAGATGCCTTTATATGCTCCTTAGCATGCATGCTTCCGCGATATGTAACAAGAACTTTATCAATTTCGAAATTTTCAACTTTTACTAAAGTTATTTTTAATTGTATATTAAAACCATAAAAATGGAAGGTACGTTCAATCTGCATGCTTTTTAAACCATTTTTTTTGGTTGTTTAACTTCTGTCTCTGCTTTTACTGAGTGATAGTCATTTTCAAGTTTGAATTTGATTTTTGGCGCGCTTTCAATTTTACTTCAATTTGATTGGCTAATTTCAAATTCAAATTTGCGCGCGCAAACTTTCAAACTTTGCACAGCATAACAGTGAGCTCAGATTGAAATCAGCCATATTTGAGAACTCTTGCATTGAGAAACCGTTTGTTCAAAATTATCTTGAAAATGCCAGAAAAGTGTAACTTTTGTGACAACGTTTACAGCAACAAAAGTAACCGTGCTCGTCATGAACGCACTGTTCATGCTGATGAGAAAGGTATACCCGTATACCGCTGTTCAATTTGTCCAGTTACTCGCCGTCAATTATCTGAAATTCAAATTCACCTCTCTGACTGCCATGGTAGATTTACAAATCTTTGTCATTATTGTAATCTTGCTTTCAACGACAAAAACTCGTTTAACGAACACATCAGAAAACAACACGTGTTACCTGTTCTTGACAACTCAAGAGTTGTCAATCCAATTGTGCATCAACAGGGACAACAACAGCAACAACAACAACAACAACAACGAGGTACCCTCACAGAGTCAGCCTTTTGAAAGAGTCTCCAGTCTTATCGTATTGTATATAGTAACAACACCGTTGGCCTTCTCGATTTCATGACTGCTCAGAGAGATGAAATCAGTGACATTATAGAACAAAAAACATTGAACGAAGGTCCACAAAAAGTTCAATTCAGTGCGAAACTATCACTTCATAAAGAAGCGCGCGACAGCGGAGAAGCATCGGATATTGATATCTACGCCAATTCTGAAATGACCCCTGTTCATCAGCGATTGTCTAACGAAACGTTTTTTCACATGGTGGAAAAGATGCTTACTGTCCTCTTCGTGTTCGCATCTAATGGAAGTGGTTGGATTCTTCAAAAAATTCTGTGGGTTGATTTAAAATTCGCTAAATTTTCGCCAATACGTGGTTCATCTTTTATTGAGCTGCCCCTCTGTCTTCGCAATCAACGATATTTACTGAATATACGCAACCATGATGATTTCGAATGTTTCAACTACTGCTACACCGCATGGTACCACGAACTGCACGGACCAAACTTAGCTGACCCTTCCCGAGATATCAGAACACAATTGACTAACCCGGCTACATATAGGAAACCTGAGGCTACCAAACCCCGTGGTGAGTTTTCTATGCCCATGGGCTTTCACGATATACATCAGTTCGAAATCATGAATGACGTGCAGGTCAATGTGTTTCAATTTTCAAAAGGAGACCTCCTTCCTATGTACCTTTCTAATAACAGAAACATCGAACCAACGATTGATCTTCTACTCCTGTTTAACGAAGATGTACATCATTATGTTCTTATCAATAACCTCATTAAACTGGTATGCACTGTGAAAGAAAAACAGTTCACAAACAGCTTGCGTCTGTGCAGGAACTGTTTTGCTTTTTCCCACTCTGAAGAGCAACATCAAGTTCACGATGATGCATGTCGAAACCATGCACCAGCAACAATAAAGATGCCCAGCGATGATAAAAATTCTTTCCGGTTCAAAAATTTTAAGGCCCGATGGTTTGCTCCATTTACTATTTACTTCGACTTTGAGTCGTTTCTAATGCCAGTCTCATCTTGTCCAGCTAATCCGGACGCGTCTTCAACTGAAGTTATCGAACAACACATACCCTCCGGCTTTGCTCTAACTTTGATTGAGAACGGTTTTTCAACACCAAAAGAATTCGTTATCGACAGCTCCAAAAACTGCATGACAAATTTCATTAAAAAACTACATGAGATGGCGCGAGAAGTATACTATTCAAAGAGACGCTTTCCGATATATTTGGGACAACAGGTACCAAATCGAAATAGTGTAGTTGACTGTTGGATATGTGAAGAACCTTTCGGACCCGAAGATACAAAAGTGTTGGACCATTGCCATCACCGCGGGGATTTCCTTGGTTTTGCACATGAAAAGTGCAACTGGATAAGACGCACAATCAATTTCACTCCCGTAATTGGTCGCAACATCGCTAACTACGACCTTCATCACGTATGCTTGGCACTTCGAGAAATTGAGCCATCAACAACAATAAACATCATCCCATCTACAGATGAGAAGTACATATAGATGACGTTCGGTGTCCTAATCAAAACAGTCACGGGGAGAGATGGAAAAGTCAGAAAAATTTACGAATATTTACGTTTCATCGATTCTTTCAAGTTTTTAACTACATCCCTTGAAAAGTTAGTTGCTAACCTACCCGCTTCGGCTTTCGCAATTTTCGATTCAATGTTCGATAGCGATCAGTCAGTTGATGCTCTAAGTTCGATTAAAGAGAAAGGAATATACCCCTATTCGTACATGACTGACCGTTCAAAGTTCGCAGAAACAGAACTTCCCCCACTCGAAAAGTGGAAAAACAGCTTAGACAATGGAAAATTGCAAATTACAGAGGAAGAACTACAAAAAGCAAAAACTGTTTTCGAGACCTTCCAATGTCGTAACCTTGAAGACTACCATAACTTATATCTGAAGTGCGATACACTTTTGCTTGCGTGCGTGTTTGAAGAATTTCGGAGACTGTGTATGAACACCTATGGACTGGACTGTGCACATCACTACAGTGCCTCAAACCTCGCTGGTGATGCATTTCTCAAAATTTGCCGGGCCAATATTCAATTGTTGACAAATCGAGAACATCTGGAAATTGTTGAAAATATGATTAGAGGAGGTCTCGCCTCGGTGTACGATGAACGTTACTTCAAGGCGAACAACAAGTACATGGAGAATTATAACAGTGCGCTCGAGTCTACTTTTGGTTTCATGGTAGATGCTAACAACCTGTATGGTGGCATCATGAAAACAGAACATCTACCCGTTGGTGACTTTTTGCTGGTGGAAGTCCCACTCGAGCAGGTACTCAATACACCGACTGATTCTCCCATAGGTTACATCCTTGAAGTAGATTTGACCTACCCGCACAATATACGAGACCTCCATCGTGATTTCCCTCTCGCGCCAACAAAGGAAATAGTACCCGATGAGTGGTTGAGCAATTACCAGAGAGAGTTGAAGTTCAATGTCAACATGCCGCGGTCATCTGTCCCCAAGTTACTACAAACCGTTACGGACAAAAAGCGGTACACGCTCCATTACCGGAATCTTCAACTTTATGTACAACTTGGTCTGGTTGTTGACAGAGTACATCGCGTGCTCCAATTTTCACAAGAAAACTGGATGGAAAAAAAGACAGACCGCGCGGAACAACTTCGAAGAAAATTTGTTCAAACTTATGAACAATAGCGCTTATGGTAAAACCTGTGAGTCAAAAAGAAGGAGAATGAAACTTACCTTAGCGCAGAATGCAGATCAAGTGCTCCAGAACGTCTCACGCTTTACCTTCAAGACATTCAAAATTTTCGGCGAAATTTTAGCTGCTATCACGCACGAGCCAAAGAGAATTTTTGGGATAAGCCAACAATTGTTGGCGCGACAATTCTAGAATTAGCTAAATTTCAAATGTATAGGTTTCACTATAATATTATGAAGCCGCATTTTGATTGTCGCCTGCTATATTCTGACACAGACAGTCTTTTGTATAAAATTCGATCTGACGATTTCTACAAGGAATTAGCAGCAAAACCCAATATTTTGTCGGAGTTTGATTTTTCAAATTACCCTAAGGAGCATCAACTTTTCAACAACAACAACAAACTCGTCGTTCTCAAATACAAAGATGAATTCGCCGGAAAACTCATCGACGAGTTTGTTTCGCTGAAGCCGAAGTTATATTCCATAACTTCAACAGGTAAAACAGATTTATGTTCATTTATAACTTTTGTGTTATTATGGTTAGTCATTATCACACATACATCACACTAAACTTTAAGAGAAGCAAGCAAGCATTTCTTTGAAAAACTTTCTGAGGACAAATTGATAAAACTTGTCACAACTTTTTTGTATTTAGATTCCCGAAAAATCTCTGCAAAAGGTGTTACCGGAGCTGCCAGGGAACAATTAACGCACCAGAAATACAAAAAAGCTCTGTTCCTCTCATCTACACCACGAACACCGAACAACAGAATTGTGTCAGACCGTCACGTTCTACAGACTGTTTCAATTAATAAATTGTCCCTGAGTCCCTTCGAGTCCCTTTTGATGGTTTCATTCTTGAGGGCGGTATAAAAACTTTGCCGTACGGTCATGCCGACGCAATTGAAGCCACTGATCTTGAAAGTGATCCAGAGTGGGATGCACCGACGCAAGATGAAATCGAGGATCTCTTTGGGGAAGAATGGGAAACGGATAATGAGTCGGACAGCACGCTCCCTGCTTCTACTGAAAGTTGGCAGCCACCCGATCCTGCCCTTGAAAGTTGGGAGCCACCTGATCCCGGATTCAACAGAATAGTAAACGAATCGGACTTGGATAGTGACGATAATGTCGATTTTGAGGCAGTAATTGACGAAGAATCTCCAATCAATTGTCCATTCATAGATTATGAAGCTGTTGAATCTGAGGACGGAAGAGAAATAACCGATTCGGAGGAGGAAGAAGCAATACCACCGCGTAAAAGGGGTCGACGCACATAAAAAACAGCAATTTTCAGCCTTATTTTTACGTCTGTAATTGTTAAGATTGTGTTTTATGATTTATATTTCAATTAAAACTGTTTAACCTACTCTATTTTATCCCCATTTGTATATATTTTCCCTGTGACACTTCAAAAAATTTAAATATTTGCATTTTTTCGTTCATTTCGTGCTAATTTTGTTGTAATTTTTCGTTAAAAATGGCTCCATTTTTGTTCAAAACCCATTTCAAAACTCTAACCTACCCGTGCTTAACACTGGTTTCAGTAACAACGCGTTTTGTCGTGATTTGTAACCTTTCGATTGTACAGATTTTGTGTTCAGTTTTGGTTCAATTTCTCAACCCAAGTTTGTGTTGTTTAGCTAAATTTCAATTGCTAGATTTGAGCAAATTGCGTGGTTTGGTTCTACAGTAAATTCACAGTTTATATCCAGTCTTTCTGATAAGTCTAAATATTTCACTCTTTGATAAGAATAAATAATTCCCTCAAAGGAGGGGGGAAATGTTTGGATAATAATTCGGCATAAACCGAATAATTCCTTCAAAAGCGGGAAATGGAGGGGGAATAGGTTTGGATAATATTTCGGACGGAAGGGAGCTGTCCCTGCATGTAAAAGGTTGGGTTGTCCTATACCATGCAAAAGGTTGGGTTGTCATAGCGCATGTATCGGGTTGGGTTGTCCTTCCCAATGCAAAAGGTAGGGTTGTCCTCAGGACAACCCTATCTCTTACATGGGATGACAACCCCCCCCCCGATCTTCCATGGTGTATACGTTACTACTATTATATTTATCTCATTATAATATAGAATTTGTATCTTATGTACGGTCTGAGAAATATTAACGCCCTCATCAACGTTTTGAAATGGCCACCTGTAATTGATAAATTTGAACCTTTAAGACAAAAATATAAATTGTTATGATTAATTAGCTATCTCTTAAAAAGCTATATGGAACTTTGTCACCTCAAAATGTCCGCCAGTTCATTCACACATGCATTTGAGAATAAGCTTTTTTTTCTGTAAAAGGTTCTTCATCCCCAAATTTTATTGAAGGTAACTTTTGCATGAAATAGCTCCGTCCATAACAACCGAACTTCCGCTCATAAATTCAGCCTCACTCGATGCCATAAAGGTGACCAAATTAGCGATCTCTTCTCCTCTGCCTATTTTTTCCATAGGATGAACTTTCCTTATTTTTTCATAAAACTCGTCCGCAAAGTCTTTGGGAAGGCCAGCGTTGGTACCAAATGACGTCACAACAACTCCTGGGTGATTGTTATTAAGCAATCACCGAACCGATTTTTCGTCGTACAGTTTGCAAAAGTATGGTGGCTGGGAGAATGTAGAAAACTAAGATGAATAATTTTAATAAGTATTTAATTGTAAATTAAAAATCAATTTTCGAGTTATTATATTTATCTTAACCAAAGTTACAGATGACTCTTAAGGGTGAAAAAAAATTTAAATGATATCTCCATCCTTAAAAAATTTTTCCCGAAATAAAGCAATGTAAAGAAGAACTCTTTGAAAAAATTTGGCTAGGAAAGACAAAGGGAAACACCATTCATTGAGGGTTGAAGATTGGAAAAAACATTTGCTCGCTCATCCCTACAGCAAAAACATTCTATATATTGGCCTACAGGGGGTTTGACTGAGAAGGAAAAACGAGAAAATTTTGCCGACGCTAAATTCTGATTTCTCGAAAATCGTTTTGGACAAAATTTCAGTAATTCGTTCAGCTTTTATAATTGGTGTGCGTTCGGGTTTTAGGTTTTAATTCCCATATTCCCCGCCGGCCAATTTGACCATAGGCCACAAAAAGGTCAGATTTTTTGCTTTAAAGTCCGATTTTGAAGACAAAATAAAACTTTTATCAATGAAAAATCACATCAAAGCAAAGAAATTATACAACATTTTTTAAAATTGCATTCAAAAAGGATCACACAGTCGCGGTGTACTCCAAAATGGCATGGACTGATTTGAAGTTCAATATTAACCGATTTAATATTAATATTTTGCATAATAATTATCGATAAATGTAATCGATAAATTACACCGTTTTTTGCTAGTCGTATTGAAATGAAATACAAAATTTTCAAAACACAAAAAGTGAAATGTCGGTTGGAAGATTATTTGGCAAAAAAATGTCGTCCTGCTTTAGCAAATTTGTTATATAAAGTATATCTTTTGACAAATAGCATATCTCAGTCGAACAGTAAACATGGTCAAAAGGCCAGTGAAAAGAGTACCTTTAAACTTAGTTATTATTTTGGTCAGCCAAACATTTTCGCATTTTTTGTGAAGCCTGTCTTTTATGACAATTTTAGGTTTTCGCAAAAGTGAAGTAAAGTTTCTTCATGAAGGACTTAACTCGAGCAAGCTCTTTTCATGCTAATTTCATCTCGAACACGCTTTTTTAAGTAGAGCTTTAAACCAGGTAATTTTAATTTTTGTGACGTTTCAGCGCCCCGTACCAAATAGAGGGTCTCATTTGGTCCATTTTTCCATTTGGTCACATACATTTTAACTTTTTAAACCCTAAAAACGTAGTTTAATTTTCCCAAAATAATTCCCAAATTTAGTGCAATGGTTATTATAATCAATTTGGCACGTGCGGTGGCTCGTAATTTTTCTTATCCGCTAACTCTTCAAAACTGGTCAGTGATTGCTTGTTAGTTTTTCCTGGATTAATATTATTGGCGCGAATCCCATTTTTTCCTTCTTCAAGCGCGATGCATTTCGTGAACATATCTAGGGCCGCTTTGCTCATGCAATAGTAGGCCATATTTTCTATCGGCGTCTGACCCAAAATAGATGCGTTATTGATGATGTTACCCTTCGTTTCCCGAAGATGGGGTATGCAAAGTTTAGTCAACCGAATAGCCGATTTCAAGTTCACATCAAAAACAGTTTCATAAGTTTCGATTGGTTGGTCGGCTATGAATCCAAATATGGTCATTCCTGCATTGTTGAACAAAACGTCAATTCGCCCAAACTTCTCAATGACGTCACTAACTATTTTTTCACACAATCTTTCTGTTCGAAGATCGCCTGTAAATGAGAAAAATTATTATGTAGAACTATCGTGTTTTGCAGTTTTCGGGTTTTTCTTGATATTGTAAGAGAAATGATTGTCAGAGAGCTTTTCATTAGTTTATTTTTACCGCAGGATTATAAATTCTCATGAAGAAGATCGACAGAAATGATGATTGAAAAAAAACGCTAAACAAAATTTTTGAGAAAGAACTTTTTTTCACTAAAATAATCATGTTTAAACCATCTTTAAGTTTTTTTCGATTGATACCTCATACTTAATTGAGAATCAAAGAAAATCAGTTAGGTTAAAAATGAAATCAGAAGTTCTATTCTAATTCGGCTTTAGAGAATTAGAGTTTTATCATTTGGGATCTCACCATTAAAACCTTAGGACAATATTTTGGGTGGTGTGATTAGAAGAGGTTCTTCAAATCACTAAAAATGCATTGTCTAAGTTCTGCTGAAACTTTTAATGATCAATGTTTTCAGACGGCCGACTTATGCGGCAGATCTGCCAAGGCAGAAAAATTAATGTTTGATGAAAAGTGAAGGGTCGTTTTGGCTCATTTCGTAATCAAAATTTTTTTGAGAGCGAATTGAATAAATACCTTTGTAGGAGTTGGGGAATCCTAACTAAAGATTTATATACACCTTTTTCTTTATAACAATATGTATATATTTTTACTGTAATGGAAGCATATAGAGAAATCAACTGTAGTAATGACAATCAGCAAAGCTTATGAAGCTAATGAATATTACCACACGGTTGTTATCGGTACCGAGAAGTTATCAAACTCCGAGGCGAAGCCGAGGTCTTATGATAACTTTGAGGGCGATAAAAACCGTGTGGCATTTTTTTTCAAACCCTGTTGAGATCATTTCAAAATGGAGCACAGTCAAAATGAGTGACTCTTTTTTGCGCAAAAATTCTCTGCGTAATTTTTCATTGGTGTGTAAACTCTGGAATAAATAGCTCGAAACTGCAACTGATGAAACACTTTTGAAAGTATCTTTGGATAGCAGTTTTGATACTTTTCCAGGAGCCACAAATAACTATTTGAAAATGTTCTTTAGTGAAGTCAAAACTAGCAATGGTGACGAATTTTCACCACGAACTTTATACCACCTTGCAGCAACAAATCAGTTGTATTTGTAGGACCAATCAAAAGGAAAAAGCTCCAATTGCTTTCTAGTTTTTGTTAGTTTTTTGATAAACTCATGGTTGTCTTTTTAAGGGGTATGGGTGGGTGGGGAAAGAGGTTGGAGTAAAAGGGGTGAAAAAGCTTGTGAAATTATGACTGATCCACACACAATGAACTTCATGGGTGCAATTCTTACTCTGAAAAACTTCAAATAAATTGGAACTTTTTCTAGAAGTTGATATTCTTCATGATGCAAATTACAGAGATTTTCAACTCGCACTTGACAAGCGGATGAAAAACTTATCAGCTAGGGGTTTCAATGGGCCCCCACGACAAGCTGCTATTGGGATATTGTTTTTCTGGCAACATAAAAAAATGAACTAGTTTTTTTTGCATCTGCAATTGAGCTCGGTAAAGAAGGTGCATTTTCAGAAGCTGAAACCAATGGGACAAATTAAACACAATCATTTGTTGTTCTTTACGATTACTTTTTCCAATTGTTTTCTACTTTGGTAACTGCTCTTTTTGCCAGAAGTATTTGGAAAGATTACGAACAACTGTTGTTTTTTGTGCGTAATTTGGCCAAAAAGTGTCTTTCATTTTGTACAAAACTTTCAGAACTGAACGCAGTTTTTTTCCTAGTTTTGTCAAAACCAAATTTTTGTCAGTGAGAGAAGATATGGAGAAAGATTTATGGCAGCGCAAAATTCTAGGTAAAGACTCTCTTCAAGAGCTACTGTGGACAATGTATTATTTGGTTGGCAAATTCTTCTGCTTGCGCGGAGGCAAGGAGCAGCATGAACTGGCATGGGGAAATAACCCCGAAAATTAAAGTTATTAGAATGGGACAAAAAACGCTACATTCAATATGACGAACGCATGTCAAAAAACCATAGTAATGGAATAAGAACTAAAGGCTCCCAGCCAAAACAAGCCTTTATATATCCCACGTTTGAAGAAAACTGTCCTGTGCAAATTGTGGAATTTTACATGTCCAAAATTTGGTCAAAATCGCAAAAATTTTATAATCGTATAAATGGTAAAGGAGGCGACCGCTGGTACAACAATCAGCCAATGGGATTCAATTGCTTGAGAAAAATTATATCCGAAATTGCACGATCTGCTGATTGGGATACAAATTTACTTTGGTCAGGACATTCTATTAGAGCGTCGTCAGTAACAGCGCTCATCAATGCTGGCCACAGTGAGAACGAGGTTAAAAAAATCTCGAGCCATAGGAGTGATAGTACTCTCAGAGTGTATAAAAGATCCACTAAAGCAAAGAAACGTATTAGTGCTACATTAGCGGTACCGATCACTTCTAATTTTAATGGTTTCGAAAGCAATGGTTCCATGGAACTTCAAATGTCCCAACTACCAGTCGACTATTTTGATTCGGACTCCACTTTGGTGTACGAAATGACCCAGATCCCCAATATTTGCGCACCTCCCCCATCAAAGGTTTTGAAACAAATTAATGTCTTCAAAAACTGTACTGTTCATATTGTTAACCAGTAGCCAAAAGCTTGATTGTACTCATGTTTGTTTTTTTAGACAACAAGTTTGTCAAACGGTTTTCATCATTAGACTACGAGTTTATCACCACTCTTTTATCGCCACTGTTTACTTAGTAACTGTGGCAAAAAAGAGTGTGATAAACTCGTAGGCTAGTGCAAAGTGTTTTTCCAGTGTCAATCGGGCATTAAAATTTATTTGACTGGCACTTTATTTAACTGCTATTATCGCAACAGGTATTGATTAAAACCTGGTTACAAATAAATCATGACTTCCACATTTCCGATTTCTTTTTTGGAGAATTTGATTTTTCTTACATGATTTTATTTGATACAAGGACCTCTAAACTACTGGACCCTACATATCTTATGTAGGATACAGTAATTTAGAGGTCATTTTATCCTACACCTTAGTCCAGACGCGATGTCAGATTTTGGCAAATAGATGACCCGCTTTCAAATTCAGGGAGAAAGTTAATATTCTTGCGAGAAATTGTTCTTTAATACAAACTCTGCCGGGAAAATGGTTATCTGGCTCAATCTGCCAGAACAATGGCTATCTTGCAAAATTGGTTAGAAGGCGGAAAAATGGTTATCTTGGAGGACTGTCAAAGAAATTTTAAAAAATTACCTTTGAGCTTCATTTCAAATAGCTGTGATTATCCAAGTTGCTCATTTTATGCTTTAAGAAAATTATGTGCAGTAAAGTTGCTTCTTTTATTGAATAAAACAGTACAAAATACTTACCAATGCTCGATAAAAGTTACTCGATATGATGATTTAGGAAGTAGTTTTTTTCAGTTAGAAACACTGCGCATAATGTACTTCGTACACTCTTTTATTTTAAAAATTGCGTTAAAACGGATCGCAGGCGATTTTCTTCTGCTGTCAAACAGCAATTGATTAATTATTCAAGCTTTTTCACTCATTACATCATCTTTAATAAATTTGAACACAAAGTTCATTCAATTATTAAGAAAGTGGAGTACAAGCGTTATGATGCAGTACTATTTAAATCGGATGAGCGGATTCCATAACAAGACTCCCACAGGAAAACTCTTTCTAAAACTTTTAGGCAACAAGATTATATCTTAGTGGATTGTGACATAAAAATGGTTGCTCCGTGGAATTCTGGTTGAAAATGTTTATCATGTTAGAATCTTCTATTAAATGTTAGAATCATGTTAGTTTATCATGTTAGAATCTTCTATTGTAGAAATATGGCAGAAAATAGGTAATCTTTTAAGAATCTGGTAGAAAAATGATTATATTGTAGGATTTTTTTTGGAAAATTGTGCCAGATGATGCATTTCATAGGGTGAATTTCATTATAATGAACCGGCCGAACATTTCTTGCTGCACGAGTAAAGACGATTTTTTTTTCGCGTCTGGTAAACTTTATAACGAGTAAGAACCGATTCTGACCCGAGATCAATGGCTATTAAATTTTTAGGTTATCTTAATAGATCTAAGAGATAATTTCTATTGAAAAAAAATTAAAAATTAGTTTACGGCCTAATCAATTCCACTCCTCGAATTTTTTTGAGACAATCTTTTTTCTCGATAGATTTTATGTTCACTTTAACTTGCATTTTGTGCGACATGGAACAGGGATAACATAATCATAAACAGGTAAAACGTTACACGGGAATATCAGATGAAGCATTCTGATCATAAAATTTGTTGAACTTTTTCAAATTGCGGTGGATCTAAATAGTGTCAAAACAACATGACTCATTATCCCTCACGCTTTTTTGACTCCTTCGTGCAAACATTCTTGCACAACTACGTGACAGGAACAGCTTGTTATATGAAGCTTTATCTTCGGTCGCAATGGTTTCAGATATAACTGCAGAAATTTTGTATAAAAATAAATCGTGAATCCAAAAAAATGTGAATCGAGACACGTATAATATGGTGACACAAGATCAAAAGCGCTTCATTGAGATTTATGACTTTTCTTCTGATTTTTCTTCTTGAAATTTGACTGCTCATTTGCTTGTTTTTAACCAGTTTTTCATCAATGCATTAATAAAAGATTGATCTCCAGATCTGGGTAAAACATAAATTCGAAAGAGAAAAGTTTTTTTCTTATCTGGTATACTTTGATTGACTTCTTCTGGTTACTGTTTTTGCCTTTTGGTTTAGCACAAAGGTTGACACAAATTGCCAAATTGTTGGCAATTCAATTTCATCATTAGCATACGCGATTTCTTTTCAGTTAATTTTAAGAGACATCTTACCACGCAAAAGATAAGTATTTAAACGATTGGCAAACCTCAAATAATCCTTTGACGGATTTTTTTATCTTTAACGACTAAATGATTAGGAAATCTGGTTTATTTTCTTTTGTTTATTTTAAGCAAACAGCTATCATAGATCGATTAACAAAATCTCGGCTCTATAAAATTAATGATATTTTGGAAAGCCCATAAGCAATTTAGAAGCAAAGATTCTTCTTAAGCCTAATTATTTCTTGCCAAAAAACGGATTATGAGTTTTTCAGTTAGACCCTTCAACTAACGTCAAGTGGAAATGAAATTGAGGTGTGGCCTACTTTTTGTTTTATGAAAAAAAAAGAGAAGTCTGAAATTTTTTGCGATTTTGTTTTTGACGTTTTTCAAGGCCATTCTCTCAAGGGTCAAGGGCACTCTACGATTCAGAACTGATGAGAATAATTTTTTTTTCACATTTCATGACTAGAAGCTACACCCAGAATGCAAAATTTCAAGATTCATTTACTCTTGTTTTCTTCTCAGCCCCATTTATCAGCTCTAAGTGAAAATTAATTGTTTTTATTTTCTTTAGCGCTATTATGTGCTGCTAACCAACTGTTCTATTTTTTAAGATTTGAAACAAGTAGTTTTATGTGTGTTTTTTTGTTTTTTTCCCAAAAGATCTATGGAGCGCATTAACGAGACCGTATAGTGATTATTCGCAAATCTGATTCAACTTATAACTAACGATGGTTTGTATTTTTTAATATAACGTTACATTTTCGAGCTGTTGCAAGATTGTTAAGAAAATTTTACAAGGCAATGCAAGACAATGTTGCAATTTTTGACAATTAAGTCACGATCTTGCGAGATATTTTTTTCTTAACCTAGAAGTCGAGTACATTATATGCAATTTTTAAGAGCTGTTCCTTCTTAAATTTTATTTCTAAATGCTTTTGCTAGAATAGACAACTTGAACATTGAAATGATTTATAACAAAGACAACCATTGAAACAATTTTTTGAACTTCAAAAGTTTGCACACCTTGCACCAACAATACTTCAGCATCTTTGTTCACTGCTAAACAATCCTGTTTTGTCTTTTCCAATCCGTCTGCATTGCGACCATTGAGACATAGTTTTGTGATTCCCTTTTCCACAAATTTCACAGCTGTGTCCTGTCCTATCCCAGAACTAGCTCCAGTTATAATCACCACTTTCTCATCAGAAAACAGTTTCATGACGATAAGGGTCGTTTAAAGTAAAATATTCAATTTGTAATTTAAACTTAATTGAACTTCAAAATGAGTTTCAAAGGTCTAATTGAACAAATTGCAAGTTAGAAAGGAGCAATATAACGTAAACTCAAACTACATCAATCAATGGTAGCGCTGTATTGAATGTTGGGACTGTTTAGTATATTTCAAAGAGAGCTTTGCTATGAAATCCACTTCAAAGCTTTACTTCAAAGAAAACTTTATATTTCAAATTCTTGCAAATTAAATGTATTGTTTAGGATCAACAAACATTGAAAGATTCGAGAGAAAAGAATATCAGGTACGGCGCTGATTTTGCCAAATTTTACGCGGATTCCCGCATTCCCATGGGAACAAAACATTGGAAAACACTTTGAAATCAACCCGTTTCAAGAGTTTAGACATAGTAGAACTTTAGAATTTTTCCATATTTTTAGTTATTTTCAGTATTTTTTCTGTATTTTTTTCTGAATATTATATTTGATGCAGTAAAAATTACTCAAAAATCCAGACCAGCCAGGGTAAATTGTGCCATGGACATAGTACTGCTGGCTATCCATAAAAACATAAGTTCTCTAGACTGTTTAAGCGCTGATTTGCTGTGCCACCAATCTCCGAGTTGTTCAAATACTTGTATTGCTGCAACATTTCTCGAAGCGGGCAACAAATGGAATGAATTGAGACACTTGATGAGACACTTTTTCTAAGTGAGTTCCGGGGAAGCTTATCGTGAAAGAATTGAGTTTGTCTTAAAAACCAGAACTTTGGAATTGCTGATTCCTAATAAGTTAAATTTAGATTTGATGGAAGTGCGTTATGTGATTTACACTAAAAACATCATAGTCACGGAAGAAAGATTAAGGTGGTACTACTTTGATTTACAGTCTACCTTTCTACATTTTACATACTTTTTTCATTTTTCAACCATTAAAAAAAATTTTTTCCATTGATAATAATCACTTTTCCGAAATGCTTACTTTTAAATAAATTAAAGACAATAAATGCTTTGATTAAAGCGATTATATTAAGAAATTGATAGAGAATTCATGGATATCAGATATTGGTTCAAATCTCCCAATTATGAAGATCTGCTTTTTCTTTAATATCCGCAAACGCGGGTAGCAAAATTTTGTGCCGAGAATATCGGAAACTTTTTGTAATCTTGTCATTCAAGCTTTTTGACAGTTTGCCATTGAGTAGTTCATCGGATCACAAATTCAGCGGTCATTGGAACGTTGAGCTGCATTTATGGACTTTCAACAGTTCGGTGGAAAAATTGTTTTGCAAAAAATTAGGCTGTATTTGCGAGCTTTTTGTTGAGAACTTGTGTTGCTGAATACTTCGAAATTTTTGTTAAAATCTTTTTTTTTCAAATGGCAGCCATAATATATCTGCGCTTAACCGTTGAAAAAACGCAATAATACAAAACATCCAAAAATGAGTTTTATTTGAGTTCATTTGTATAGTTTAAGTTGAATATTCGACAACGACAGTTTTTAACCCATAGCATGCAAAAATGTCTTGTTATGATAAAAACAAAACAAACAGAAAGAAATCAACTCTTTTTGCACATTCGTATTTTGATTTCATTACCCTCTGATGTCTTCTATAGCTTTGAATCTTTGAGAACTGAAACTTATTTTCACTTGATAGCCAATTTTTAATTATCTGATTTCACAAGGGTAGTAACTAATTTAAAGACAACAAGAGTTTGTTTACCGATGCAAGAGCAATAAATTGTGATTCGCTATTATGAAAAAGTGTTGAGAAAAACATTGTTTGTGGTTTTTATGTATTTTCACAAATCAGTTATTGTCTCTTGCTAAAAAACGATCAGAAACAATCTCACGCTCTCAATTCAATCTTCCTTCGATAATTTTAATATCAGTTAAATGGGCATCAGTTTTTATCGATGTAGTTTGTAGACAAAATGAAGAGTCACTTGTTCGAGGTTTAAAATCATCTTTAAAGGGACAATCTTGATTGGTTTTTTGCCTTTTGTGATAAACCCAACCAAGGGGATCTAATTGTACGAACTGGAGATGCAATAAAGTTGTGATCGTAAAAAGTTAATAAGGCAAAATTCCCTATTTCTTTTGATAAGTGTTTATCGAACAGCCCAGATAAATTGCCAAAATATCTGTTAATTTACCATTATTTTAACCTAATTTTCCTAATTGAATTAACCTATTTATTTTAAGGCAAATGACCGGAATTCCCACGATGAGTTGGACCTTCTGTTGACTAATTGTGACTTGCTGACAAAGTTACCAGGAATTCCAATAGCGAAAAAAAGGCACGTGACGGCTTTTTATGAGAATGTGACAAATTTAGCGGGAAATAGTTTGTTTTTAATTTTTACCGACTAAACATCGTCATGTGAATAATTTCGCAAGGTGAATTCCATAAATATTGCGGTAAAATATTTAAAGTGAGTTCCCGGCTATCCTATCTTGGCATACATCCATCAAGAGTGTGCGTGTATGCCAATTTGTAAACTTAACGGGAGTGGCTTATTTTCCCGTTTTTTCTATCAGGAATTATCGGGAATTGATTTATTATTTAGTGCATAAAAATCATGGTCTTGACAACTGTGACAACTGAAACACCAGTAGAAAAACTTTTATTTGATCAATTGCTTTGATTGAAAAGCTAACATGCAAAAAAAATGTTTTTTTTTGCTTTTCTATTTGCGATGAGACAGAAAGTTTTCACCGTTTCTAACATCTAACAATATTTCAACAATCTAAGTAAATTTTGTCGTTCTAGGTGAATTTCTCTCTTATTAACGATTTAACTACAGAACAGCATTGAGCCTTTTAATTTGTTAAAATTGTTTCTACATGAACAAGAGCTTTTTTGAGAACAGCAGGCAGTTCCTCAGGCAAGTTTGACTAAGTGCTCTAAAACATCTGCTGGTAAACGACTCACAAAATATGTTGAGGATATAAATCTCCTATTGTGTCCTACTATTGTGTCCTAGATATACAAAAGTTTCCTACTATTGTGTCCTAGATATACAAAAAACATTTTTTGTGATAAAATTAAGAGTTTAATTACGCATCTGAAATGTGACAATTATCTTCTTTTTGCCTAAGTTTTATCAAAACAAAAAGTAGCAACACGTTTCGAAAAAAAATAAAGGGCTTGATAAAATTACTATTTCGAATTGGCTCATTTTTGATCACTACTCAGAAACAATACAATTAAGAAGCAAAAATTTGGAAAATGAATTTTAAAAGGAGCCAGCCGTGGAGTTTATCACAAATTTTGACTAAAGTTCAATCAAAATTTCGCAGTGAATTTATTTTTTTGAAACATTTATGTGTCCGTACTTTGTTCAAATTCTGCATTTTTTTGTTTTAGATTTCTACTTTGCCTTTTGACTTTCATTTCTAGCAAGCAAATTGAAGCAAGCAAACTTTTATGTTCTTGAGATGATCTGCAATCTAATAGCTTGGAGCTGTCATGTATATACAATTTTTGTCGGTACATGTCATCAATTCGTATCATTTGTTTAATTCTTTGTGTAAATTTTTTTAAACTTTAGCTACTGCAAAAACTTTCAAATTATCTCCAGAATTTTAGATAAGCTTTTTTCTGTGACAATTGAAAGCAATTTGGTTTCGATATGTCAGCTTTGACACTATTTTCACCAAAACCGGACAAAAGTTCAGAAAATCTTTTTTACCTTTTATAATTCCACTTCGTCTAAAAGTAAAGTGTCATCAACGTCATCTTTGTGATCCTGTAACAAATTTTTCCTGTAATAAATTTGTGTTCGTTTTACTTTACGAGTCGTCGCAACTTCTTTGCAGCTTTTTCAGTGGTGGGTTCCTTTTTGCAATCTATCCAGCTCTGTCAGTTTTTGTATTGATGATCTCGGCTATACTTATTTGTATCTGATGCTTTCTTTAATTTTTTCCTTATTTTGCTAATAGAAAGCATCTATGTGAATTTGTCAACATGCATACTGATTGTGCTTTTTGGTCAATTAAGTAAAATTACGATTTAAAAAATCACGTCATATTTTTGCATTTAATTAACCGTTTGGGTTTGTTTTATTTCATAAATAGCTGCTACCATTTTAACAATGCCGTTTGGTTTTCGTTGAATTTAACATGAAGATTATACAATAAACTTTGGGTATGCTTTGTTATGAAATAATTATGATCCTTGGATATGAAAGAAAAGATCAAAACCCTAAATTGAGGCCCACGCCAAAGTAGGCTCTAACTAGATTGACCCAAACCAATATCAACTCTTGTCAGTCTGACCCTGGGCCAACCTGACCGCTGGCGAGACAAATTTCAGACCATTATCCAGACTATCTGAAAGGATAACACGTCATCTGGAAAAGATTTATAGTTCATGACTTCTTGGTCTGCAAACTTTGTCATTGTTGTTAAAAAGTTATAACTAAGTTGTCCATTTTTAAATAATCAGCACATTTTTAATAATTAATTGATTCTGCTGTGAAGTTAAATTGTAACATTTAATAGATATACGCTTTGATATTGACCTTGAATTTTTGGAACTGCGTCCGTGCCCCGGTGTAATATGACCCTCAATAATTGATTCTTTTACAAACAACTTTTTATGATATTCATAAATTTTATTGGATAGCCCACTTCTAAATATAGCAAATAAATCTAAACATAATACATCTAAATACAAGAAGCCATTATCGGCGCAAAAACAGGCATTAATTTGTTCGGTAAAGCTGATTGAGAAAACAGCTTTTGGGGTTCGGAGGGAAGGGGGGGGGGGGTAATTAGTTTTGTTTTAGGGGCAGAGGGGGAGGAGACAGTTTCAAATATAGTGGTTCCTTGTCAACTAAGTCTGTTCTTTGGTTTATTGGAGAAAACTTTTGCATGAAATGGCACCATCAGTGACAACAGAACTCCCACTCATGAAATCAGCTTCACTTGACGCTATGAAAGTGACCAAGCTGGCTACATCTTGCGCATTTCCTATTCGCCCGGTTGGTTGTTCCTTTGTAAGTCTTTCCCAGAATTGTTCGATAAATTCTTTAGGAATACCCGAGTTGACTCCAAAGGGTGTCCCAATTATACCTTTAAAAATGCGCTCAACAGTATTTTTTTTACCGCCCAGTAAAATGGAAAACAACTGAAAATTATTTAATTTTAATCTTTAGAAATTGCCAAAGCATTAATCATGATGAAAGCTTAAAAGTTGCTCGCAAAGCTATTCCCAGAAAGTTATTTAAGACTAAAAAGAGTAAGAAAATTCGGGTGAACGAAATGAAAAAAGTCACTTTGCAGAAAACCGTCGCTGATTATAACTAGATATGACAAATAGATAGGCCAAAAAGAACTGCCAATGAACTATCGTTATTTTTTTCTAATAGTAATGGGGGTGTTCAGAGTTTTTGGACGATTTTTTTTGTTGATATTGTGAGAGATTTCACTTGGCACGCAACTTAATTTCGCAATTATTCAAAGAAAATATCAAAACAAAGGTCACATGTTAAGCTCTGCTGTACAATCAAAACTGGGAAGTCAATTTTTTCAGACCTAATGCCGATTTAGAAATGCCAAAATAACGTTCCTTGCGATTGCTGAGCGTTTTTGTCCCTGGATTCACGTTGTTAGCACGAATCCCGTTTTTTCCTTCCTCAAGTGCAATGCATTTCGTGAACATATCCAGGGCCGCCTTACTCATGCAATAAAATCCCATTTGTTCCACTGGAGTTGTTGCCAAAACCGACGAGTTATTTACAATATTACCTTTGGTCTCACGTAAATAGGGAATACATAATTTGGTCAAACAAACTGTGGATTTGAGATTGACATCAAAAATGGTTTGGTAACTTTCGATTGATTGATCGAAGATACGACCAAATATGGTGAACCCAGCATTGTTGAATAATATGTCAATACGGCCAAATTTTGCGATGCATTCTTCAACTATTTTTTCACATAGTCCTTCAGTGAGCAAGTCGCCTGAAAAAAAAAGGAAATGAGTCCTGATTGCTTAATTACGAAAAAATTTATGAACTTGCAATGTCGCATCGAAAATACTTGAAACAAAGGCAAATAAGTTTGGTAAAAGAAAGTATGATGCTTGTGTTCTTGTCCTTCTGTAAAAGAAGAAAAGCTATTAGTCTCCAAACTTTTGTATACCGAGCATACTGACAATCTCACAATCTCGTTCCTTCAAAACCGAAGATACTAATGATTGGTGTTTTCAAAACAAATAATATTCAAAATTTCTTCTAATGGAATGTACAATCATTTCTCCCGTCAAACTTTGATGCTATAAACGAAATCAATATTTCAGTTTTTTTATTAAAGCCGACAACACAACTCCAATAAAATTGTCCTTTTGTCGGTCAACTGAACTAAGATTACGACTGCTATTCGAGCGAAATGGTGCATCAAATTAAACACAGGGGATTAATTCTTCAATTAACTACGACCTATAAGTAAATTTTTAGTTCTTATATTCCTTAGCTAGTTTCAGTTCAAGCGAGGAAAAATTTTGAACCTAAACTTATTTTTTGAAATTTTCTCTCTTCTGTAAAATTTTGCGACATCTTATTTTTCGTGTACATTAAATATCGAGAATATCGAGAAAATTTTTGCACCATACACAAGCAACAATGATATAATTCAGAAATTTCCAGAAGCAAAATTGTTTAATATCTTCATATATTGGTTCCAGTCAAATTTTCAGTAGTCAAAACCGCAATTTGGTTTGAATTCAAAGCCGTTGTCCTGAATTGATGCTTTCGATATGTCAATTTTGTTTTTCTTGGTCACAATATTCAACTTAGAGGACAAAACTCTCAAAACAATGGGCATTTTTTTTTGCTAAAGTTCCCACGAGTTTCTTTGGTCCAAAAATTTCAGTTTTGATCGACTTCAGATATATGTTTTTTGTGTACAATGGACTAGATCTATAGTGCAAAAATTCTGTTAGTCCAGATTATAGACCTCATTTTCTCTCAAAGTTTTTTTTTTTTCAAATAAATATAATCAGAAAATATTATTTTTTTAACTTTTTTGATCACTTGGAAATTTTTTGTAGTTTTATGTTAAATGAGACCTGTACAATACAATCATGTCTCAGATTATTGAAATAAACTGCTGTGTTAATATAGTGTACCCACTGAAACATAACAAAATACATATGACTAAAATTTCATGAGCCAGATCTTGCCAAAACTCCTTTGAAAAGTTTTGTTTTTTTTTTTGCTGGAACTATAGTGTATTGAAAAAATTCAGTGAGATACTTGGTCACTTGAGACTCATTCAAAATCTGATAAATTTGTACGCATCATGGCCATTTAACAAGTGTTTTTCAGAAATTTTTGAAAATCAGAAAATTCAACTTCAATATTTTGACGTTGAGGGATTGGAGCGTGTCTATGAAACGAAGAGCAAGGCAACCTTGAACCAATAAAACTTCAGCTTCTTTGTTGGCCGCTACGCAATCTTGTTTTGTTTTGTCTAGTCCTTCTCCATTGCGCCCATTGAGACAGAGTTTTGTGATTCCCTTTTCCACAAATTTCACAGCCGTGTCTTGTCCTATCCCAGAACTAGCTCCAGTTATAATCACCACTTTCTCATCTGAGAAAAGTTTCATAATTACTACTTGCTTTATCCTCAAAACTTGAACTGATATTTAAACAAGAACGAAAATCTAAACGTGTCACTAAAGTTCAATTTGAACAATGCTCAAACTAGAAGAGCAGAAATTTAATGTAAATCAAAACAAAACGAACAATAGCTGCAATAGTAAACAATTGCAATTGCCAACGTTTCAAATTTCTGCAAACAAATTTTATCTCAAATGCCATCAATAATTTGTCAAGGTTTGTCCGAAGAAAGACATAGGGGTTATTTTCGAACAATTTAATGTTTGTTTGATGGGCTTAAATTCAAGCGGCGAAAGTCTAAGTCGTACTTCAACTTCGGCAAAAGAGTGCTAATGTTCAAAACGCTAATGTTCTATCCTAGACAATAAATAATTGAAGGAATAAAAAAAGTGTAGAATTTGATTAAAATGATAAAACTGTTTTTGTTGTTTTCTGAAAAGTTACAAAAATTTTTTTTCTCGAATTTTTAGGACCCAACGAATAAAAACTTCTTTTGTATTTGCTTGTGATGCTTTCTCTTCGCATTATGAACCTCTAATTACCTTTTTCATGAATACACAAATCATTGTTGAAAATAAAACTCCATGAATGAATCAAAGACAATTTCCTAACGATTTCAAGTCTAAATGAGAACTGTAATCAGCACTAATTCATTCTATATCAAGGTCAAAAATGTTTCCACAGCTATAGTACTTATGCCGCGGCGAAAATTAGATTTTAGGGATTTTGTAAACAAATGTGATAATAGATTCAAAATAGCTTCTTTTATGTAGTGAAACATATATTCTAGACTTTTGGTTGCTCTTATTTGGTTGCGACTTCTTGTCAGATGTCTTTGGGAAAGAGTGACTCTCAGGTTTTTGGCGGTAGTTTTAATCATCAGCAAATGTCATGCTTTTCTTGAGTTCCCAAGGTCATTGGGAACATGCTCCAAGAAGGAGGGCAGGGGTTGAAGATCATCTTGATTGTCGTTTGATCCGATATCCTTGAACCTATATGATTGGAAATGAAAATCCTGTAAGGGTAATAACGTCAAAGGGGGTGGATGTAGCTCATGTTGCCTAAGACCGGTGCGAAAATTTTGAATTTAAAAAAAACTACGGGGAAAAAACCCGTGCGAGGCCGGCGACCGGACGCACGAACGAGCCGTAAGCCGTTTTTACTTTGGCAACTCGTACTTCACCGTCTCGCCCAGGGGATGTTTCCACAACTCTTCCGAGGGGCCAGATTCCTCTCGGCGTCAAGTCCTTGAGTACCCACACAACATCTCTAACTTTCACAGGAGGCTGGTTGTTGTCTGTCCATTTACGGCTCTTGAGTAACGTCGGCAGGTACTCCTTAATCAAACGCCGCCACACGTGGTTCATCAACTGCTGCACGTGCTTCCAGTTCTTGAAACTAGCTGGCTGTTGGTCTCCAAAGTTTCCGGGTGGCAGGGAACTGTAAGGGCGTTGGATGAGGAAATGGTTAGGAGTGAGTGGTTCTTCGTTTTCAGGCTGATCAGCAACGTTTGTCAAGGGTCTGGAATTCAGGATTGCTTCGACTTCAACCATTATTGTCTCAAAGATGTCGAAGGAGAGACGCTTAGATCCTAGAATGATTAAGAGTGTCCTCTTGGCGCTCTGAATCAATCGCTCCCACACGCCACCGAAATGAGGGCCGTATGGTGGGTTAAATTTCCATTGGGTTTTGACTGCAGCTAGGGCTTTATAAATCTTGTCTTTGTCTAAAGCCTTAACCGACTTCTTCAGCTCTTCGGAGGCGCCGACAAATGTTTTCCCGTTATCGCTGTACAATAAAATAGGTTGGCATCTTCGGCAGGTGAATCGTCGATATGCATTGAGGAAGGTGTCTGTATTTAAATCTGGACATGTTTCTAAATGGACTGCTCGCGTAACGAGGCATGTAAAAATAAGTCCATAATGTTTCTCAATTTTGCTTTGTTTGTCCTCAATATAAAACGGGCCAAAAAAATCCAGTCCTGTGTTGGCAAACGGAAATTTGGTTTCTTCTGTGGGGAAGCGGAATGCAGGAAGTGGGGCCATTATTGGTTGTATATTTTGTGTGTCAAAACGGCGACACAGAAAACATCGGTATTTCATTGAAAGTAGTGTTTTTCGAAGTCCAATGACGTAGTAGCGCTGTTGTACGAAAGCTTTGACCGGTTCTGTTGCTTGATGAGCACAAATTCTGTGAGCATATTCAAGGTATAGTCTAGCAATCTTTTCCTTTGCGTCCAAGATTATTGGACATTTTTCGAACTCCAATTCTTTTGGAGCAAATAGGAGACGGCAACTAGATCGTAGGAGTCCGTTTTGGTCAATTATTGGATTTATGTTTCTCAATTTGCTCTTGGCGTCTAACTTTTGTGTTCTTTTTAATGTGTTGATTGTTGAGGAGAAAGCATTGTTTTGAGACAACTTTAGCAGAAAATTTTGAGATAAACAAACATCATCTTTTGTGTATTGGCTTTTGTCGGAACGATTCTTCTTAGCTCTGTAAATTAAATTGAAGACAGTTGCGAGGGTTAAAAGTAGCTTATTCCATGTTGAAAAGCGGTTTGGGTCTAGAACAGTTTTGATTGGTGTTTTTGTATTTCTGGTTACGGCACCTACGGTTGAAATCTTTTTCAAATCTTTCCAAGAACTTTCAGTGTTTTGCAAAAATTGTGGTGGTGTAAGCCATTTCGGGGGAAATTCTGATGGCTCAAGGCCACGCGTTCCATGGTCGGCTGGATTAAAATTAGTTGGGACATGATTCCACTCATCAGTTTTAGTTGTTTTCTTAATTTCTTCGAGTCGATTTGAGACGAAAACGTTTTTTTTCATAGTTGAACTGATCCAATCTAAGACAACACGACTATCAGTCCACAAGTAGACTTTTTCAAATTTTAATGTCATTTCAGTTTCTATCAATGTGCGGAGGCGTGTACCTAGAACGGCTGCTTCGAGTTCTAATTTTGGCACACTAATTTGTTTTATTGGTGCAACTTTGCATTTTCCAAGCAGAAAAGATATTTGAAAGATTTCGTCCTGTTTTTGGGTGCAAATGTAAGCAACTGCTGACAATGCAACGGTTGAGGCGTCAACAAAGGCATGGAGTTGGTGATTATTTTCCTGATTCGTTGAGGAGTTCAACTATCTGGGGATTTCGACATCAGGCATTGCAAAGTAACTATCGAGCACTTTTTGTAGGTTGGAATGAAGTTCTGCAGGAAGTTGCTCATCCCACTTCTTGCCTAGCTTCCAGACTTGTTGTAAAAGCATTTTGATTCTAATTGTGAGCGGGGACAAAATTCCTAGGGGATCGAAAATTGTTGATACTAAGCTGAACATTTTCCTTTGTGTATACTTACTTGCATTTCGGGGAAATTGTTCTAATGTCTTCATTAGAAAACAGTCAGTTCTGGTATTCCATTTCTGACCGAGGACTCTACTGATCTCCTTCAGTTCATCTCGATCTTCTTGCTCAATAAACCTTATGGCTTCATGTTTGTTTGACACAAATTGTGTCAAGCGATAGCCACCTTTATGAAGGCTATCTTTAGTCTGGTTAATCGTTTCAATTGCTTCTTCTATAGACGGCAAAGAATGAATATAGTCGTCCATATAAAAATGGTTCTTTATTGCATTAACTGCTTTTGGAAATTCAATTGCATTATCTTCTGCGCAACGGTTCAGAACGAAAATTGCACAAAATGGGGAGCAGGTTGCTCCAAAAATTAATCTGGTGAACTGGTTTTGGTTAACCATCTCTTCATTGGGCCAGAGAAAGCGTAATGCAGAATGGTCCTCATGCCTTATTGCTATCTGCATGAACATGCCTTCGATATCAGAGAGAATGGCAACTGGGTTTTCACGAAATCTCAGAAGAATTCCTACCAAGTTGTTCAGCAAATCTGGTCCTGTGATCAAATTGGAATTCAAAGATTGTCCTCTAAACTTGGCCGCAGCATTTGCTACTCTGCGCACTTTTACGGGCTTGTTTGGGTTAACCACCGGGTGATGAGGCAAATACCAAATTTTCTCGGGTTCTGGCTGCTGCATTTCAACTGGCTGGACATAAAATTTTTGAAGATCTGTTGTGAGAGTTTGCTCATACAACTCTTTCAATTGGAGGTCATTACCGAGTCGCTTCTGAAGACTTTTCAGCTGGCTGAGAGCTGCAAAATAATTTTTTTCAATCCTCAATGGTTTTTCCAAGGCAGTCCAATTTCGTACCTCTCACCATTGTAGCTGATTGTTTTGTTCAATATATCAAGGGCTTCCTTGTCAACGGGATTTTTAGATTCACGCCCGGGTTGAGTTCCTTCGTCTTCAATATTCCAGAATTGCTCAAGCAATTCATCAAGAGGCTGATCGTCGGAGCTTCTTCGTGATACGTGGTACACGTACTGTTTCTGCTGGTGAGATCGTTGTTTGGGTTGCTTTTGCACTCTTTCATACTCTCCAGCTAGGGTCCATCCAAGCCTCGTCTTTACGCCGAAAAGCCGGTTTTTAGTTGCCGGGATGACTTCAACTGGATGTGTGAAAGCAAAAGTGTTTATTCCCAAAATTGCACCAATTTTGCCTACAGCTATTTCTGGGAAGTGAATATGACGCAATTCTTTGAATGCATCGCAAAGCTGGTTGAGTTCAAATGTATTAGCTGGTGCTACATTTTTACAAGGAGTGCTATAAGTTGTTTTAATTTGAAACTTTTGATCCAAATTTTCGTTGGGTGCAACTGTCACTTGTTCTGAAATTTTTGAAAGTGGCATATCATGCTCTGTGTTAAGATACTGAAGCGTAGTGGCTTCTTGATCATCGCATGGAAGGGCAAGGAACTCTGTGATTTTGTCAAGTATGAAAGTAAATTGGCTTCCGGGATCGCTCAGAGCGTACGTATCGAAAGCTCTCTTGCCGTTTAGAAAAGATACTGGGATAAGTTGAAGTTGCTCGAACCATTTTTTTGGTGTAGACTGTAGATGATTCACGCTAAAATTTTGGTTGGCATTGTTCAAATTAGCGCGCTGAAAATGATTCTGGTTTTTGTTTTCAAAAGACTGTCCATAGAGGCTCTTTTGTGATTTGGATGAGACGCTTGCGTTGTTGTTACTTCCTGGTTCACATTGCTGTTTGACTGGCTGATTTTCTTGGTTGGTAACATTTGTACCTGTGGAATTGCTGGTGGCAAAAGCAGCTGGCTGACGCGTGATAATTTTAGCGGAGTCATGCAGTGTTGTGTGGTGGTATCCGGTGCATGTTTGGCAGCGTTTTGTCGATGGGCAATTTTGCTTCTTGTGTTTATTGCTCAAACAGTTCGAGCAAAGATTGCTCTTGCGTACAATGTCAAATCGCTGGCTTGGGCTGCATTTTTGGTAATCGGGACAGGTCGCCAGTATATGGTTTCCTCGACATTTTTCGCAAGAACGCTTTGGTTGATTTGCGTTGTTTAGGGGTGGAAATGGAGGGGCGCTAGGTGGTTTCGGAGTACCGCTACTGCTTATTGTTGTTGATTGAATTCGATTAGTCGGCTGTGCTGGAAAGCCTGAACTTTGGGTACTTAGTTATCTTTCGTGACTATCGCTGTTGTTTAAGTTTCCAGAGCTATTAAAGTTGTTTCTACGAAGGTTATTTTGCTGGAATGTTTCGCGGTTTATCTTATCGTACACATGTGCTTGAACTTCTAACCATTTCTGAAATTCAACTAAAGTAGCTGGTGTTTCGATGGATGTAACGGTGTACTCTGTCCATTTGAGGAGGATGTTATGCGGGACTTTTTCTTTAGCTTTCTTCATAAGTGTCGAGCTCTGTAGGTCTGCTGTGTATCCCAGGTATTGGAAAGCTTGCACTAAACGTTTCAAGAACAAAGCAAAGGCTACAAAGTTTTGCTTGTTATAGTCATTAGTTGACTTCCAGTTTTCCAATTGATTTATGAAGGCATTCACCACTATTGTAGGATCACAAAAATATGACATGAGTTCGTTTAAAAATGTGCTATAATAAGCAGGATCACAAGAATAAGCTTGGATGACATCTTTTGCTTTTCCAGTAACTGCATTTTGCAGGTAGGTGATACGATGTGTGTCAGTAATACTGGTGTTGTTATGTACGAGGCAAAAAAAATTATTTATCCATTCGTGGTACTTCAATGGGTTGCCATTAAAATTTTGAATTGTAAGTGGTGGTAACTTTATTGAGTGTTTACTCGTTGGATTCTGCCAATATGGAGCTGTGTTTGAGGTCCACGGTAAAGAATTGGTTTCAAATGAAGGGTGTCTAAACCTTTCATTTGTTATTGGATGTAATACGCTGGAAAATTGATGTGAATGGGGTAATTGTGACTCGTGATTTTGCTCTACTGAAGGCAGTGCTTGTGGGGAAAACGTTGAGATTGAATGTGCAATGGGAACACTTTCAGTTTTTGTTTTTGAACAGGCGGTTTCTTGAACACCGAATGGGTTGAGAGGCTCAATGCCTGCGGTTTTGACTTGTGACTGTGGCAGGAATTGAGTAAAGTTTTCTGGTAAAATTTTATTCTCTGTGTTTTTCAATTCCTGTCCATTATGCAATGGTAAAGAAAATATGTTAGAAGTTTGAAAATTGTTTGCGTTTTGGCAGGAATTTTCAGGGAACTGATTACAGTTTGTCATTGTGTTACTCAGTTAAATTGGTTGTTTTGTCTGTTGCGGATCAAAATCTAGATTCTGTGCGTTTTGTTGACTGCAATATTTGACAGAACTGGGATTCATCAAGCGGGAATTATGTGTTCCTTGGTATTTGGAACAACCCATGCTCTTTGGTTCAAACGTTTGCGTCTGAAACCGTTCCTCGGCGATATCTCGAGAAAATTCAGATAGCATGTTTTTTGACTGAAATTGATTATTAAAGTTTTCCTTAGGAAAATGGTTTTCAAACTTATTTTGCGTGCTCACAAAATTAAGCGGCTGGACGGAATCATTGTCTGCTTTAAGCTGCTGCTGGTTGACTGTAAAGTTATCAACAGCAGATAACGTTGTATCACTGAGAGCAAAACGATTGAGAGTTTTTGCGACGGTCGTCTCAGGTTTCAAAAAATTTCTATCCGAGTGTTTTACTTATGTTTTGGATTCCAATGTGTTATGGATGTTAATTGGTCTGATTAAACTTGCTGTACTCATTCCCATAGAAAGCGGATTCTCATTGTTGCCATTTAAAATCTTTGACAACATTGGTTTGGTAGTGTGGAATTCAGACAAAAACAGTGATGGTTTCTCCGGTCTCGGTGGTAAAGGTGGTGTTTTGTTGGAGAATGATGAACGTTCTGGGTTGCTTGCTTCTGGAATCCCGTTCATTGATGGCGAGCATCTCCGTGAGGTTGTATATCTGGCAGTCGTATGAGTTGTTACACTGACATCATCGCGTATCCTAGTTGAAGATTGGCTGAGTAGTCCATCGCCATCTAAACTGTCAATTTCGTGTTCAAATTTCTCTAGACGTGACAGAAGGTTTGAATATCGTTCCATGACAGATGAAGTGCTGCCGGAGTTCGGACTTTCCTTTAACACGGCATCAAGTGTTGTTTTCAGCTCGTCAACATTTGCTTTTGCTTTATTGATGAGCAGGGTGAGTGATCTGAAACTCTTTCTCTGATCGATTGCAGTTTTTAAGAGGTCCAGCTTGCTTTTCAAACTCAGCTCTGCCTTTTTGAATTTGTTTAACGCGTACTGACAACTTTGACTGTTCTTCTTTGTCATTTTGCTCTTGTTGGTTTTTTTCGTACTAACAGGTAAAAAACGGCATCGAAACCGGAGCGACGCAAATTTCAAAGTTGAAAAACAATGTTTATGACGCTGTGAGGCTAATCAGCCCCAGGTTTTTTCTTGTTGAAAATTACGACGCAACTTTTCCGAAAAATAGAATCCTAAAGTTTTTTTTGTGCTAAATCTAGCTAGTTTTATCTTAAAAAAGAGAAATAACCGTGTGCGCGCGCTTGTTTCGTTATTTCATTAAACACGACCAAATAATTGCTACAACTTGGGGAAATCAAGATTTTCTTATGAATAGAATAAGTGTATGGCTCTTGAATAGTTTTTGTTACAATCTTTTAAAAGGACAAACCCGTTTTGAGAAGGGGACAAAAATGCTTAGAGGTTGCTATTGCTTAGACCCTGTGTTGAAAAAGTTTAAAAGTTTTTGTTTTTTTTATTGCGGTGCGAATGGGCAACGTGAGCTACAGACAAGCAGACAAGACAATTCGATTTGTACTGGGGCTGGTTTGAAATTCTTTCCTCTTAAAATGAACTGCTTGCTTCTTGTTTTCTTTTCAAAACTTTTGAAATCTTTACTTTGAATATTCCTTCCGCTCTTGTAACTGCTGACACTAAGTTTTGAAGATCATCAACTATGGTAACTACTGACACCAAAAATGCTCTCTTCTTCTATCTGGTGACTACTGAGACTGAAAAAGGGCAAGGGGACTTCTTTCGGCAACTTCTGGGACCGCGGACAGAAAGAAAGAGACATTTGAATTTTGCAACTCAAAGAAATTATTTGAGTGAGCAAAATTAAGAGGGGAGTTATTTCGAGCTTTTGATTTTCTTGCTTTTGAGCTAAAGAAAAGAGTTTTTAGTTTTCATTTTTTTGAGAGGTTGTTTTCAGTGCATACTACCCCATTAACTAGGCGCGCGGCTAGTGGTATACACAAATTGAAAACAAAAAAATGTGATTGTCTGGTCTCTTAGGAATACATACTACCCCAATAACTAGGCTCGCCGCCAGTAGTATTTTTTTTGTGAAAGATGCAATTTCGCAAATGTTCTGTTGCCGCTTTACTAAATGCAAAATCGAAATACTAATATTGAAGCTTGTTTTAAACCAAACTCAGGGAGCTCAATGAATAAGTTTTCTAAGATCTACTAATTATTTCTTTCAAAACGTCGGGAAAACATTTTTTTTGAATTTTTAAAGTCAAAGATGCAATTTTGCTAAATTCAAGCTGCTTCTGTACTAAAATGCAAAATTGATAAACTAACTTTAAAGCCTCTATTATGGCAAACTGAAGGGGCTCAATTAACGGGTTTTTTTATGGATTTAGTAATTGTATCTATCGAAATGTCAATAAAACTTTTTTTTGAATTTTTAAAGTCAAAGATGGAATTTTGCCAAATTCTAGTTGCCTCTTTGTTAAAATGCAAAACCCATAAATTAACTTTAAAACTGGTATAATAACAAACTGAGGGGGCCCTATCAATAGGTTTTCTTGGATCTACTAATTGTTTATATCATAACGTAAAGAAAACGTTTTTTGAATTTTTAAAGTCAAAGATGCAATTTTTGCCAAATTCTAGTTGCCTCTTTGTGAAAATGCAAAACTCATAAACTAAGTTTGAAACTTGTATTATAACACACTGAGGGATTCCAATCAATAGGTTTTTTTGGATCTACTAATTGTTTATATCATAACGTAAAGAAAACGTTTTTTTAATTTTTAAAGTCAAAGATGCAATTTTTTGCCAAATTCTAGTTGCCTCTTTGTTAAAATGCGAAACCCATAAACTAACTTTGAAACTGGTATGATAACAAACTGAGGGGCCCAATGAATAGGTTTTCTTGGATCTACTAATTGTTTATATCATAACGTAAATGAAACGTTTTTTGAATTTTTAAAGTCAAAGATGCAATTTTTGCCAAATTATAGTTGCCTCTTTGTTAAAATGCAAAACCCATAAACTAACTTTAAAACTGGTATAATAACAAACTGAGGGTGCCCTATCAATAGGTTTTCTTGGATCTACTAATTGTTTATATCATAACGTAAAGAAAACGTTTTTTGAATTTTTAAAGTCAAAGTTGCAATTTTTGCCAAATTCTAGTTGCCTCTTTGTTAAATTGCAAAACCCATCAACTAATTTTAAAACTGGTGTAATAACAACCTGAGGGGGTCCAATCAATAAGTTTTCTTGGATTTTTTAAAAATTTTTCATTAAAAGGTTGGAATAACTTTTTTTGATTTTTAGCGCTCAAAAAAGCACTTTTGCAAATTTTTCGTTTTTTGAGCAAAAATTTTACATAAACAACTAGAATTTAAAAAAGTCAATTTAAGGTCCAATTGAGGTCTTCTATTCAACTACTAATTTTACTGTTATGTAGATTTTTTGCGACAAATTCAGAAAAATGTTTTTGAATTTTTCTGATGCAAAAAACGCGATATCGTTTTTTCGTTCAATCTGTGTGTTTTTTGCTGCTAAATGCTGACATGTGGTTTCTCATGGCTATTTTTTCCATAAAGCATCGACAAAAGCTCGTTGGGGGACAATTTTCATGTTTTTGAGATTTTTGTCGCAAAAAAAATTCAAGTTTTTTTTTTTTTTTGGATACGTCTTACCGGGAAAGGGACTTCTGAGGTGACGTCTGGGACCTCGGGCTATCGTCTCTTGGTGACGTCTGCAACCAAAAAAAAGTCAGGCCTTCTTGATCGGGTGACGTCTGGAACCAAAAAAAAGTCAGGCCTTCTTGATCGGGTGACGTCTGGAACCCTTGATAAAAAATCGTCTTGGGGGGCTTTTCTTGATGCAGCCGCTTGGGGCCTTTTCTTGATGCAGCCGCTTCTTCCTCTGACGCTCTGACACTTGGAGTGGTCAGATTTGTTTTTGTTGTAACTGGTTGTCATGTAGACCTTGGCACGGTTTCTTGTCTTGGGGGGGGGGTTTCTTGATGCAGCCGCTTGGGGGGCTTTTCTTGATGCAGCCGCTTCTTCCTCTGACGCTCTGACACTTGGAGTGGTCAGGTTTGTTTTTTTTTGTAACTGGTGGTCAGGTAGACCTTGGCACGGTTTCTTGTCTTGGGGGGGGGGTGGTCTCACCCTCTTTGTTAAAAAAAATCTTTTTCAGAAGGTAGACTATGTTTCTTAATCACGGAGGTAGGTCTCCAAATTTATGTAGTGAAACATATATTCTAGACTTTTGGCTGCTCTTATTTGGTTGCGACTTCTTGTCAGATGGTTTTGGGAAAGAGTGACTCTCAGGTTTTTGGCGGTAGTTTTAATCATCAGCAAATGTCATGCTTTTCTTGAGTTCCCAAGGTCATTGGGAACATTGAATTTTTTTCAATCAATTACATAAGATCCGAATCACAGTAAATTTTTCAAGAGTAATATTTTTGGAGCTAATTAGCCTCCAGAGACAAGCGCCAACGGTTATCTTGCAAGTTCTTGTAAGATAAACGTCTGATTATGATAAAGGGCGTGTTTAATTTTCATTGTTTTTATCTGGCGATTTCGGGGGGGGGGGGGGGGGGGGGGGTTCTGTTTCCACCAGTGGTGATTTGGTGACTACAGATTTGAGACTGATGACGTTTTTTTCTTTTCGCTGCAGTTGGTAACTCATGAACTTATAAAAAACAATTTGTTTCTTGGAAAATAACCGTTGTTAACGGGTATGTTTTACTTGCGCTTGTAACTCTTTCGCACATGTTTTAAGATAAGGGATGTAAGCGATGGAGAAAATTAGTAACAGTTAGCTCGCCTGCTTTAAAATTTGATGAATTCATCACTACTATGCGTGTAAGCATCTTCTGCAACAAAACAAAATCGGTGTTCAGATTTATCGTTTCAACTATTCGAAGCTATGGTCACTAATATTTTCCGCATCGAAATTAAACTGCAAGGACTGTTTACAGCAGGAATAATAATTTTACTTAACCTATTGATTTAGCGGTTAAACGACAATTTTCCAAAGCCGAAAGGACCAAAGGTACCAAAATACCCGGCTATCGCACCCAAATTACTGCCCGGAATGTTTTCGTTTAATATTCCAAAAATCCGAATAAAAGCGTGCTTTCTCATAATTAATCTGATAATTTCTGATAATTTAATCTGATGTTCTGTTGAGATAGTTTCAAACCAACTCCTACGGATGGAGGGGCAAATAAACAACTGAAAACCTATTTTAACTGACCTGTCTCACAAATTTACAGAAAATCAAAAATATGCGCATCGGCAAAACTTGCGAAGCTAATACCTTAAAAACCAAACTTTATCTTTTTATATATTCCCATTAAACAACGCAAGCTTTGAAAGACTTTTTTGTTCTCTGAAGTGCAAAAATTTTTAAAAAATGGCGAACAATTTTAAAAAATGAAGAAAAAACCGCAAATTTACTTGAAGGTTGGTGAAATTTGTGATATTTTTATTATCCTAAAAACCCTTTCCTTGCCTCTAGAATCTGCCCAGTAGCAAATTAGTTACTCAAGTCTAATTCTCTAATCAGTTACTAATTTTGAAACACTTAAAGGATTTCACTGGTTAATGATCGATAAACTGAAAAAGTGTTCAAACATTTCTTTAAAAAAAGCCAATTTATCGCGATATTTTTAATTTTCAGAACCATTTTGTTGTCTGTAAAAACTATAAGAACATATGTTTTTCTTAATTTGATAAGCTCGGCTTCAACTTCATAAATATTATCAGACCACCTTTGAGCGCACACCTGCGAATCGTACACTCGAACTACATAATTCTGGGAAAAGAATATCGAGCGTACCGAGATCTAGAAATGGTGCCATAAGAGGACGTGTTGTTCTGGGATGGTCTGACCGGAGATAAATTTGGTCCGAGATGGTTTCATCAGAGGTCAAATTGGTCCGGGTCGAACATCTGATAGACAACGATCTGGGATATGCTGGATTCACTAATCTTGACAAAAATTTTAAACTGGGACACAGTTTTTAATTACACAGACTGACATTACGGGATCTTGTCCCACGGGCCGCTGAGGCATGGCCAATTGCGCTAAATGCGCAACTCTTTGATAGTAAAGTGGGGTTTATTTCCGTGGGGCTTTATTTCCGTGGGGGTTTATTTCCTATCAAAAACGATATGGGTTTTTTTTTGCGTGGGGGCTTTTTCCTCAACCGGACATTACTATCAACACATTTGAACGATTTGGGATATAAAATTATACATGAAATAATAAGAGTGATCTGCCTTGTCAAGGACACTGTGACTTCTAGTCAACAAAAGCCCGTTATCACAACAATCATAATCATCAAACTGGACGGAAGTAGCTGACCTCCAAACAAACTCTAGAAACAAAATCACGCCAAACAGGACAAAGCTGAATTACATTTTAAATCAAAACCGTTCCGAAATCATAAGATCTAATTAGCCTCTCCTTTCCTTATTCAATCACAATTTTAGCTGTGACTTCCCGTTATAACACTGTGACTTCCCGTTATCTAATCATCAAACTGGACGGAAGTAGCTGACCTCCAAACAAACTCAAGAAACAAAATCACGCCAAACAGGACAAAGCTGAATTACATTTTAAATCAAAACCGTTCCGAAATCATAAGATCTAATTAGCCTCTCCTTCCCTTATTCAATCACAATTTTAGCTGTGACTTCCCGTTATAACACTGTGACTTCCCGTTATCACAACAATCATAATCATCAAACTGGACGGAAGTAGCTGACCTCCAAACAAACTCAAGAAACAAAATCACGCCAAACAGGACAAAGCTGAATTACATTTTAAATCAAAACCGTTCCGAAATCATAAGATCTAATTAGCCCCTCCTTCCCTTATTCAATCACAATTTTAGCACCCAACCCAACAGTTTTCGAAATCGGGTCACACCTAAAGCTTAGTATTGTTTTCAAAAGAATACATTTCCCAATGCGCTATACCGATGCTTTCCATGATTTTTTTCAATGCTTCAGAATTTCTTAGGATCAGAAATTAGACTTGTATCAAAACACTCTGACTATGGTAAAAAGACAAAGATAAATTAGCAAAAGATAAATTTTAGATTAGCAAAAAATATTTCACTTGATTGACATGTGACT
>NW_027449882.1:72528-75000 GCF_964194025.1 Convolutriloba macropyga
TGAAGTAGCTTTCCTTCAATAATACATTACAATCCGAAATGAAAAATGCAAATATCAACAATTCAAACTCAAAACTGAGGAGTTTGTCAGATTTCAGGCACTCGGCGTGTGTTTACTGATTTTTGTGTGCACTTTTTATAATGATCAATACTTACTTGCTTTTTTTTAAGATATGAAATGTCATCGCCTTGCTTAAAAGGTGAATCGCACAAAACTCAAAATTTGTTTTCAAAATTTTATGCTCAGTTTGTTTTCAGAGAAGAGTATCTGGTGTATCAACGGCAAATAAAGAGGTTCGCCAAGATACTCTTTAGATAAACGGATAGAGTACTGAGCAGACGATATACAATTGGAATATAGCGTTTCAGTACTGATATGCTTTGACGCTAGAGTTGGGGTTTTTTAATATACTTTAAACATTTTTTCCGTCTCTAGCCCTAAAGCTTAGTGGGGAGTTCGAACTAATTTCAACCGCAAGTTCATGTGTTGTATTAAAAATGAAGATAACTGGGAGGGGGCTGGGGTGTCAAGTACAAAAACATCCAAATATTTAATATTTGTTTGCAAAACAAGTTGTGCAAGAAAAGTTGTTTTTTGTATTTAAAAAAAAATAAAGTATTTTATCGTGCTAGCTGCAAAAAAGTTAATGAGAATTTTGAGAATTCTCATGATCAACTCCTAATGAAGAATTGGATCTTGGTCTGCTCAGCGTGTTTTCATAGAGCCTTTTTTACTATGGTTTTTTTCTGAACAGGTTAAAAAGTGACATGATCATAATCTGTTCATAGTAAAAACACAGACTGAGAATTGCTCTGATTCAGCGCTGATTTACAATTTTATTATGATCCGGGAATAAAAACATCAAAAACTAGCTGCTGGAAAGATTCTCAAATCTATGTTAAAATACTTAAATGGATTTCATGGTCTGCTGCAGTTCTATATACAATGAGAAGCAATAACTACACTTTCACTTCAATCTAGCCTTCATTCACGCCTGTCACGTATTGTCCATTGAATTGAGTACTTAACCTGATGGATTCATATACCATTTATTACCACTAGTTATAACCAGTCACAAACAGGCTCAACATATTCTACACATAGCAGAAAGGCTTTAATTTTTAACTCTATTTCGTTAAAAAAAACTAGATAAACTAAGTTCTTGCTTTTTTCGACATAATATAGCTGGATATAGTATAAATGTATCGCATCGTTTAATGTTTCTGTCATTCATTAACCATAGTTTTAATGTCTTTTTTTTCTATACAAGTTGTTAAAAAACAGGTAGAGAAGGAGAGTGGGGGGGGGGGGGGGACAATACCCGCTGGTTGATTATTTTGTTGATGCGTGCTAGTCAAGTGGTACTTAAAGTCTACTCCGGTTGATAGCCGAAGCCACTGGGGGGAATTGAAACCAGGGAAAAATTGGAAAATAGGGAAAAATCTGGTTCAATGGGAAAAGCTTCAGTTACACTAGTCATATACGTACTATCTAGCGATCAAATTGAATTTAGAGTGAATGTTCTTTTTAATATATTAGCCCTGTATCGCCTATAGTTCTTTTCTTTTTCTCAATCTACAATATCTGCGCGGATTGAGTTACATACCTGACGTTTTATTGTTACTTTTGGAAAGTTTTTTTGGGCATTTCAGTTCATAGAAATAGTATTTACAAGATAAAGTCGAAAACGAAAAGTAAAAATAAAAAAATGAGCAACGCTGCCACTGTTAAGTTACTTAAAATTTAAGAGATTGTTTAGAAAGAAAATGGTATTAAGATAAACAAATAAAACAGCAAATTTCACTGAAATTAGATTTAGAAACGCAGAGCAATGAAGTCACTCGGCTTTAATTTTAGACTATCATTTTATAATTAGTTTCAGTAATTTCGATGTTTTTCTATTATATTTTTTAAAGTTTTCATGTAAAATGTGTTATTTGCAATCGATTTTTATGATTATTTGATGCAAAAACAGTCTCTGTCAAACAATTATAAATTTCTACACTCCATTGTCCTTTATCAACTATTATGAACAGTTCGTATATTTCAATTGATTTGCAATCGAATAATTTGAAAGGCTATTTTGCATAGATATGTACGCACAGACATCCGTTATAGCCCAAAATAGCCGCGGGCTATTATTTGTGCTCGGATTTGAGCATTCTGACCCAAAATGGGCAAAATATTGACACAAGCAGTCCAAAAATTGGGCAATAATCCATTTACCTATTTAAAGATGGTAAGAAATTTAGACTAGCCCACAATTTAACACAAGTAATTGTTAATCATAGACCTTTAAATAGATTAATTTCAAAAGCTGTTATCGATAATATCGATTTATTCTTTATTTTGTTTCATCGTCTTGAATCGAATTTAGCGGCAACAAATTAACCAACACTGCTTCAAAGACTGTTAGTATGTTTTGGGTCTCAATTTCAATTTATTCAGTGATTTACACAATATATGTCAAAA
>NW_027449883.1:7500-19587 GCF_964194025.1 Convolutriloba macropyga
TACAAGATTTGCTCTGTGGAAGAAAATTGCAAATATTTTAGGATGTAAGATTATTTACGCAAGATCTTGTAAGATTTGCTTTGTATATGAACATTGTAAATCTTAAAAAAATGTAAGATTTATTACGTACGGTCTTACAAGATTCGCTCCGGCAAAAAAAACATATCTTACACTCACATCGCAATCACATTTGCTTTTATTCTAAACAACGGTCTAAATTTGAGTCTGATTGTAAGCTCACTTTAACAATTACGATAGTTGTCTAAAATAAATTTTGAAACAACTTTGTCCAGAAAATCAGAGGTCATTTTATCTTAAAAAAAGGTAAAAAAAAAACTTACTTCAACTCAAACTGAGCGTTTTGCTACGTGTAAATTGTCAAAATTGTTTTACAATGGATTTTCTCGAGTCCAGAAAACTATTTGAAGCAAAAGATTGGCCAGTTCAACATTTTTCCATTATTTGTTGTTTCAGGGACCAGTTGTTGTTGTTGTTGTTGTTCTTTAATCAAAACATACAAAGCACACTGGCCTTTACAGCAAGGTGCAATTTCTCTTCTGATTTCTCGCTAGATATTTTTGGTCTCCAGTAACTACCCGGGGGACTTAGATTGATTCCAAAGTCAAAGCCAAGGGTCAGCTTTAGGTCGCTTTGCAATATTTTGAGAGAAAATGGTGTCTCCAAACAGAACAAAAATTGGAGTACGATTCATGTGTTTGATGAGTTCGCAAAAACTTCTCTACCAAATAGTGCGGTTCTCATCGCATTTGGTTTGTACTGAAGCTTTCTTGACGGCAATATTTTGTTCATTCCCTAACTCGGGCTGCGTTCTTTAATTTGGGCTGATTTTTGGTATATTCGGGACGTCAAATTTCCGGTACCACAAAACGAAGGTTATGGTAGAACAGGGGTTGGCTTCACTGCTGTTTTCTTGCAAGCTCTGTTGTTTGTTCATAACTTCGCTAATCGAAGTATCAAACAAATTGAATCAATACAAAATCTCCATTTTTTCATTAAAAATTTGAAACCTTAGACTTCCAAGATGTACACTACTACCTTCCTTACACTGATAAGTACCAAAAATCCTGTGCTTTAGAACACGAAATTTATGTGACAAAGTCATATTTCATAATTTGGGTCTCAGTATTTACATTTTGCGGTTTTTCTGAGCAAGCCAGCGTATACAAAACATTTGCCTAAAGACAATCTTTCCAATTCTTACGAAGCTTTTTAGCGATTTATGTATCTTCAGGTTCCTAGCAATACACAGAGAAACTTGAAGATAAATACAAGATCTGTTATACCTTAAAAGAATAGAGTGGTTTTTATAAAATTCTATTCAGCTCTTCCAAACTATGCCTTAATCTAAACAAAATGCTGTGTGTCTTATAAGACTCTCATAGGATCTTGCAAAAATAGTTTAATCTTATAAGAATATTGTGTGTCTTATAAGATTCCTATAAGGTTCTTTTAGAATCTTGCATGATAAGATTAATTTTTTAAAAATATTGGGTGTCTTACAAGATTTTGATAAGATCTTACAAGATAAGTTTATTCTTATAAGAATATTTTGTGTCCTATAAGATACTTATCTTACCATTTGTTACTCTTCTTAGGAACTCTTATTAGATTAAAACATATCTTATAAGAATCATATATGATCTTACGAAATTTTACAACTCTTATAAGATCTTAGAAGTTCAGGGTAAGTCTTGTAGGTCTCTCATCCAATCTTACAAGAATAATGCATTAAATTTTAAGGCCATTTAAGAATCCTATAAGATCTTATAAGATTTGAAATTGTCAATGACTAGGGCATACATTTGTTAAAGAACGTAAACCTTACAGTGCTTTGCCTTATTGGGGTGCAGTTTAAGATCACTATAGAGATACTTGAGGTCCAAAGTGGAAATGGTTCTCTGTTTTGCTATGCGGTATGCATTAAACTATTTGGTTTCCATATAAAATGGTTTCAATCGGCAGTTTGACAAGAGGAATTTATACTTGAGTTTGTTGATAGCCTTTTTCGTTGTTTTAAGCTTCGAGCCAGCATGAATGGTTGATTGATCGCGTTTTACAGTTGTCAGAAAAAGATAAGCAAATTTTGATCGGAAGAGTCATAGTTTTTCAGTATGACTTTCTTGTTTTGTTTTTTTTTTGGTCTTTTGTTTTTACATTTGCCTGCAAATTGATAGGCACTCTCTCCTTTCTGATTACGACCGAGTGTCTGGAGAATTCTTCATGTTGCAATATGTTTTCGATTGTCCAACACGGCTGATCAGACTGGAAGAAAACTCTTGCACTTCGATACATCATTGCGAGAAAATTAATATGATAAACTTTACTACCTTTCAATCTTAGGAGAAATAGCCCCAGAATTGGACAGAGATTTCGACCCGGGACAAGTCTATGGTCACCAGGAGCAACTGTAAATCATGAACAATCTCAATCTCAAATATTGCGCTCGAGGAGGGCTTGAAAATGACTTAAGATTTCACTAAGTTCAATCGAAAACGTTAGTCACATCACCCTTGTCCCACAAGTTTTACCCAAAATGGTTCATTTTCTGTAATTGTTAGTCGGAAAGGATAGCAACATAGTCATCATCCAAGTTTTTATTGAAGCTCTTTGTCACTTTTAATCATTAATTTTACATTTTCATCCTTATTTGTGGTTCCAAATGAGAAAGGGGTTTTTGACTTTTTTCGATTGTCCTTATTGACCAGTGCTTTATATACTTTCGGCATTCTAGAGACACGAGCAAAAGATATTTGTAAACCACAATATTGACAGGTTTCCCCCTCTTGCAAGGACAATATTATTACAATTTGAAGAACAATTCTGACCACAGTTAATAAAGTTCTTTTAAATCAAATTGAATTGTTACTAATGCATTGAGGATTTGAGCTGAAGGGTCTGTTTTGATTTGGGAAGTGATTGCGTTAACTTTTGCATCTTTGACTCCTTGAGACGAAATTGAATTTTGCTCTTGGATGCGTACAAAAATCTCCATAATTTGTCAATGCAAGATACAGGTACGTCTCTTGCAAAGTAACTCTCTTTGTGTCTTATTCGAATAAATTGGTAGTAAACTAACGCAATTCAACGTTTGTTCTTGATTACATAATTGATAAATGTCTGCTCGCTGTTTGAAATCTTGATAGGCAGTTTCAATTGATTTACCAAATTCCTGTATTGTTTCAAAAGTTCTTGTAGTTTGAAATTCCGCTACCTAACATGGTCCATTTATATAGTATTCAATATTTACGGGATAGCAACATAAACAACCTGAACAACCGTTTTCCTGCTATTAAAAATTCTGCGTCCTTCAGTGCCAACTGACAGATAAAAGAGTCTAAAAGTCCTTTTGTTAGATTGATTCCACGGTTCCTCTCCATATGCCATAACTCGATCAGTCATGTTTGACGTTCTAACAATTCAATTCAACATGGGGTTTTCGAATTTGTCTTTTGCGTTTCGATTGAGCAGATGAACAAACCATCAACTCCTCATAATGATGTTGTGGCGACAGCTTTGTCTGGTGCTTTAAAAAATAATTTTGTTTCGATAAACGTGCGAGCTTTAAACTAGCCACCCATTTCTACCACTGAACTCCTGGATCTGGACTAGGCTTATCTTAAAAGCTGTAAATTTCTATTTCTAATCTTCTCATTCCCGGGTCGAGGTGTCACCGCCATTCAACGCAAAATTATGTAAGATAAGCAGTGAATGCGGAAAATTTTGTAAGATAGGCGGTGAATGCGGTGAGATTACATAAATCTGGCGGTGAATGCGGTGAAAAAAAAACCTTAATCACCTGGTAGCGGTGAAATTACATAATTTCACCGCTGAATTTAGTGGCGAAATTACCTAAAAAATTCACCGCTTAACTTAGTGGTGAACTTACAAAAAGAAATTGTTGAATTTTTGTGAGAACAGCAGTGAATGCGGTGAAATTAACTTCGTTCGTTTTTGTTATGCCTATTTTGTGCTCGCTCGCTTTTCGCTCGTTCGTTTTCAAGCTCGTTCGTTTTTGTTTCGCTCGTTTTGCGCTCGCTTGCTTTTCGCGTGCTTGCTCGTTTTTTGTCGTTGCCCTCGCATTTCGTCCGAACCCCCACCTCTCTTCTGTGCCCCCTTTCTTGTGCTTTTAGATGTTCAATTATATGTTTGTCTAATTGTTTCTTCAGCGCGATAACCCCCGCCCTTATTTGTGACCCCGTCGCGCAGCACAATAACCCCCCGCCCTCTATGTGCCCCCTTTGGTGTTCATTTAGATGTTCATTTATATGTTTGTCTGTTTCATTCTTCAGCGCGATATCCCCGCCTTTGTTTTTGACACGTTCGCGCAAAAAAACTTGCACATAATTTATTACAAAAATGTTTGCGGTGAAATGCGGTGAAACTATGCATCTTCACCGCAAGAGTAAGCGGTGATCTTACAAAAATTCACCAAAATTCAGCAAAAACTTGGAGAACTATGTAAGATAAGCGGTGAAAAGGTAGTTTTTCCACCGCAAAATCCGTACATAATTTTTTGGTGAAATGCGATGAACGCGATGAAATTATGTAAGATCACCGCTAGAGTAAGAGGTGATCTTACAAAAAATCAGCAGAAGTCGCCTCTAAAAAATGTAATTTTACAGCTAAATATAGATTTGTGGTGAATTTTTGTAAGATCAGTGCTTACTCCAGCGGTGGGCTAACATAATTTCACCGCATTCACCCCAATGCACCGCAAAATTTTGTACGAATTTTGCGGTGAAAAATTGATTTTTCACTGCTTATCTTACATGTTTTTCTAATTTTTTCTCGACCCAGTTCCTCGAATTTCTGTAAGATGTTGAGGATTACTCACAGCTGCCTCTCATGAATAGCGATTACAAGAACCTTTTCGTCTTCCAATCTTTGTAAATTTACACTCCTGTAAAGGAGTCAAGTTCCTTTATACTTCCTCTCCCCCAAAAACTCATTATCCTCCCCCACATACTTTTCCGTCATCCCAATCCCAATCATTTCCCTATTTCAGTTCCCCCAACCTATTTCCATTGATGCTCTTTATATTTGTTGATTTAATTGAAGAGGACAAGTGGTTGACATTCACTACAAAATTTATTTATAGTCAGAGATTTTCCGTTTCGGACCATAATTTGTGCGCCAATGGTGCAAACTGTAAGGTATAAATAAAAATTGATTTGCTACCATGAGTTCTACTCTCATAAACACAAACGTTGTTGAAAAGTTGTCTTGGTATGCAATACTTAAGCCGAGAAGCATAAACATTTTTGGCGCTCCTGGTGCAGATAACCACAACCAAGAACATGCAGAGGCGTACACAACATTTATGAAAGGATAATCTGCATGGATGACTTCATCAGACCCACATTTTTAAAGAGGAGGCCGGAAGAAGTGCAAATGAGATTAAAACTGTTTTGCAGACAGTGAGATTTAATTTGACAAAGTTCCTAAGGAACCAGTCAACCACAATTGAAAAACCTACAAGAAGAAAACAAGGCAGAAATGGAAACCCAAAGAATACTTGGCCAGAGATGGACCGAAGACGGACAAGCTGATGTTCGCAAAACCAACGCTTCTTCACGCCGGGCAACAATTGACTCAAAGGAAGGTGCTATCAATGATAGCTTCTCTGTTGGATCTAGTTGGACTGCTTTCGTTGTTTGCCATTAGACCTTTGATGCATTCTCCGGAAAATCATTAAAAAGAGAAGAACTTGGGATTAACCATTGTCAGAATGCCACCAACAGGAATTACAAGAGTGAATGGAAGAGTTCGACAGCATGACTTCAAACCAAATTCCTAGAGGCTTGATTACCAACACCAACGGAACTCATCAACTTGACATGTTCACTGACGCTTCAATGACTCAAATGGCTGCCGTAGTCTTCCACCAAACGCCGATTGGTCTTCCACATCCCAATATGTGAATAGCAAAACAGAAGTGGCACTAAAAAAGCAGTTGAGCTTTTCAAAAGGAACTTGAAGCGGCAACACTTGGAGCAGAGCTAGCTAGTTTCTATGGGAGCGAGATGGAAACGACCATAAGTTCAAAGAACTTTTGGACAGACAGCACTGCAACAATTAGATGGATTCAATCCAAGCAGAGACAGAAGATGTACATTGCCATCAGATTGATTGAAACTTGCTAGAACTCCGACCCAGACAACTGGAGACGCATCCCCGGAAAGATCAATCCCACTGACCATGGCACACGAGGCCTCAAACCATCAGACATTTCAAAGCCGTGGTTTGAACCACCTGATTTTTATTACCCATCAAGATTCTGAGATTTTTGTGGAGGACAGAGATTCCCACAAATGCACTACACAAGCGACACATTTTTAGGCGCCTGTAATTGAGTTTGAAGCATTTTCAGCATGGAGTTGACTACTCAAATCTTCTAGAATGGTATTCCAGTCAAAAAGATTATTAACGGCAAAACATCGAACGAGAAGACAAAACGAATTTGCTGAAACCTCCAACACTTACAAATTTGCATCGGGTGATACCGGGCAAGGAACAACCGCATCACGATGTCCCAAAACAAGTTTTCTCAGGAACAATTTTTTCACTGTTGAAGGGAATTAATATTGCAAAAGTAGACAAGTTGAAGCCTTTAACTCCCTTTGCTAGATGAGGACGGACTCTTGAGGGTAGGACAGACTCAACAAGGCACCACTACCATGAAGTGCGGAGAATACCCTCGTTCTTCAAATCAGGAGCAAAACTACAAGACTGCTGATTAAAATTGCACACCATGAGTGTGGCCTTAAGGGCGTGGAACATGTTAAGGCTCACCTGCATCAGATTTCCTGATAAATGAATTGAGACAAGTGCTGAGAAGTCTGCTGAAAAACTGTTTCATTTGCAGACAATGGATGACTGACAACGCGAAACCGAAGATGGCTGATCTGTCTTATAACAGATTTCCAGATATAAACAAGCAGTACCCTGTCGTCAATTCATGAGTGGACATGTCTAAACTTTTCAATATTGAGGACAAGAGAGAGGGCATGCAATACGTCTGCTTGTTCACACGTCTGGTCAACAGAGCTGTCCGCCCGGAAGTAAGACATGACCTCTCAGCCAATAGTTTTCTCAGGTTCATCCGAAGATTTGTATCACGACGTGGATACCCTGACCTCATGGTTAATCATAAAGAAAAAACTTCATTGGAGCCAACCACGCCATGAAATTAAAATTCCAGAGAAAATACCAGTTAGAAAACGAGTACATCAGACTGCAATTGGCTGATCAGGTTGATACAGACTGCGAAGAGGAGTCTACTAATATCTCTGGGCAATAGCAAATTAACATTCTCAATTTTCCAGACAGTTGTTACAGAGGCCGAGGCAATTTTAACCCCAGCGCCTTAGCTGATGTGAGCTGCAGTATCTCAGAAGAGGGATCACCTACGTTTAATCGCGTCCTATTTTGCAGATCTCACACGTGTTTGAAACCTCTTCTGAACAACAGCAGCAGTTCTCCACTGAAGTCTTTAAGTTGACGCAGACAAAACTTGATCATTACTGGACCACGCTGCTATAAGAAATATGTTTTTGAGCTCAACAAGAGATTGAAGTGGCAAAAATTAATTGATGAGCTCGACAAAAGTGAAATTGTGTGGTTCATACCCCGAGGATTTTATACCCCGAGGAACCTAGACCCTTGGAAAGATTGTGAAAGCACACAGAGGTTCAGCTGATCTAGCGAGGAGCTTCAACATCCGGACGGCCACAAGAGTAGTCCAAGTACCAGCAGTAACCCTAAGCCGTGCTTTTAGACGATTTTCAAGCGATTTGGGGGTCACTGAAACAGGTTCATTGAAAAACTCACAAAAAACTCAATATGAGATTGAAGTTTTTTGTGCTTTATTTTATTGTGTTTACATTTTCATCTCAAAAGTTGACTTTTGTTGCCGGGAGTGTACAGGACCTAAGTTCTTTTTATACTTTATCTCTCCCAACATTTCTACCCAACATATATTTCCGTCCTCCTAAACCCTTTATGTTCCTTATTTCATTTCCCACAACCTATTTCCATTGATGCTCTTTATATCTGTTGATTTATATGAAGAAGTCAGAAGTGGTTGACATTCACTTCCAATATGAATTATAGTAAGAGATTTCACGTCTCTGACCACAACTTTTGTGCCAATGGCGCGAACCGTAATGTTTATATAGAGGTTGATTTGCTACCATGAGTGCAACTCTTAGAAACACAAATTTTGTTGAAAAATTGTCTTGGTATGCAAGACTTAGGCCAAAGAGCAAATACATCTCCTTTTATTCTTCCAGTTTTATTATGAGACAACTTATTACAAATTATTTTCGCTGGATCAAAATTGCAATTAAGAAATTTGTGCTCATAATTGTGCTTACGTTTTTGCTCAGGATTGATTTTCTACTCTTTGTTTATCGTGGAATTGCGAAGTGTGACATGCTCGAAAGTTTGGCTGTGGTTTTTAAAACAAAGTTTTGCATTGGGTTTCAGTACTACAGTTACCATTTCAGTACTACAGAAAATTCACTCTTCACACTTTTTTTAAGTTTCTCATTAAAAATGTTTTTCGTGACGCCCTAAAGAGGAAATATTGAGTATTAGAATTCTTTTTCTGAAGTAGTCTAGGGATGTTCAAAATTCGAGCCCTCAAGTTTTGCCTAAATTATGTAAAGTAGGCGGCAATCAGCATTGACATTTAAAAAAATTTGCCTCAATTTTGCTACGCATTTTACTGCTGAATGCGTTGAAATCTCTCTTCTAAATCCAACGCAGTCAACGCAAAATATATGAAGACAGGATATATCTTCAAATTTTTTGGTGACTTCTGAAGAAAATAGGGAAAGTTTTCTGTGAAAAATTGCGGATCACTGCAATAAACGTACACCTGATAGTGAAATCAGTTTTTCGACGCCCCCTATCACTACTTCTTCCCCCTTTTCCGCACACACACACTGATAACGCTACCCCACCAAGATACAAAACCATCTCTCAATCCCTCCCCTTTTCCTGTGCTTCACCTTCACCTATAAACTCATTCCTCAATCCAGTCTACGCACCTCCACATTTTACAACAATGCTAAAACCTACAACCCATATCTTTCTTACCACCTCCAGCTGCTCCATCCCCAAGCGTACTCCCCCAGCTACTTGACCCCAAGTCTACCTAATAGATTAGCCCCGTCCTTTTCCCCAATCTAATTTCTTACCCCTGCCCGCCATCCAAACAAAAAAGACCTTCTAAAGATTTTGTCAAACAGGTATATTCTTTATAAAGTTCTTAGTAAAACATCTTAGTAAAACATATACATTCCATATATGAAAGATCAAAGCTAAACGTAAAATGCATGAACGAAATCAAGATCAGCGGCTCTGCAATCGCATCAATCGATGGAATGCGGGTGAATATGCAAACCTTTGGACAGAAGCCTTGGCAATGAAACAAGCGAAGAAAAAAATCCAGAAACGGAATAGAAGAATTAGCCAGCAGAGCTAAAAGTCTATGTTTGCAAGGTCAATTTGGTCGCGCCGCAAAAATCCTGTCATCTGAGGGACTCGCGCCTAATAGCAGAGCTACTCTGAAAGCACTAGAAGAGCTTCATCCCAAAGAAGTGCCTCCAACCTTGCTCCAACCAGACAATGTTGCATCAAGTGCGTATCAATTTAGCGATAACATAGTTTTTGAACAATTGAAATCTTTCAGCAAGTACACTGCAGCTGGTCCTTCCAAGATGTATCCAGAGTATCTATTGCACGCAGTAGAGTGTACTGCTCCCGACCACTCTGAATCCACCCTTAAAGCAATAACAAGGTTTGTAAATACAGGAAGCAGGGGTAAATTCCCTTCATTTTTATTTCAAAAGCCCTCTGCAGCGCATCGCTCACCGCTTTTTCCGAAAAGAAAGGAGGAGTGCGCCCAATAGCTGTCAGTGAAATCCTGAGGCGCCTTATTGCTAAATGTTTAGAGAAAGAAGCAAAATCGGAAGCAATTGAGTTGTTCGATTCCATTCAGCTAGGGGTTAGAGTCAGCGGAGGTGCGGAAGCAATTATCCACTCTGCGAAAATCACCTACGAAAAGATCCTCAACGCTGACTCTAAGGAAGGAGTGCTTCAGATTGATTTCCGAAATGCCTTTAATTCGGTTAAGCGTTCACACTTACTGCAAGCAGCATGCGATTTCATACCAGGTATTGCAGCTTTCACAAATTTTTGCTACTCTCAGCATGTGCCACGCCACTACTGTATAAAAACGCCAGTTTTCAAAGTGAATCGGGTGTTCAACAAGGAGATCCCATTGGTCCACTTCTCTCTTCGTTGACGTTATGGCCTGTTATAGAAAAAAACGAGACGCGGTTCCAAATCTTACCCAGCACACTTGGTATTTGGACGATGGTTTTGTTGCAGATTCCGAAGATCAAATCCGAACTACGCTCGATATCTTAGACAATGAAGGTCCAAAAAGGGTTCTGTATTTGAGGAAAGACAAATGCGAACTCTGGTCAATCGTAGATCAACCCTCAGTTGACCGAGAAGTTACAAGAAATACGGGCAATGGTTTTGAAATACTGGGTACCGCAGTCGGTTCACCAGAATTTGTTTCTTCTCGCCTCCAGAAACGTGTTCAGAAGGTTGTTTCGCTCTTGGAAATTTTAGGTTATCTGGATGATCCTCAATGTGCTCTCCGCATACTTCGTTATTGCCTAGGGACACCAAAATTAGTCTACTCTCTACGCACTAACACGCCGACAAGACATCTGATTGATGTCTTCGATTCCAGCCATCGGGATGAGTTAGACCAAATAATAGGCACTGTCACCATTGAAAATGCGTGGAAACAGTCAATCTTGCCAATAAACCTTTCTGGCCTCGAAGTGCGACAATCGCAAGAGCAAAACAGAGCCGCATATGTAGGCTCAGTGTTAGCTTCTGATGACTTGGTTCAGAAAATTACAAACCAGCGCGCGTCAGACAGTAGAGTTTTTAAGGAACTATATGCAAGCCTTGAAACTATCAACTTGAATTCCTACACACAGAAGAAAATTCAAGACGCTGTAGATACTGAAAAGTTTTCAGAGCTGCTAAGAAATCAGTCGCCAAACAGGGAGAAAGCAAGACTTCAATCACTCTTTTCGCCACATTCCGTTGTATGGCTTGCGGCACCTCCAGTTCCTGCCTTAGGTCTCCATCTGAGTCCTAGTGAATTTCAAATTAGTGTCAAGCACAGACTAGGGATTGCAGTTTATGAAGATGAAAGAAAAAGCCCATACTGCAGGTCTGGGACCCTTAACATTTTTGATGACACTGCCGTCATCTGTCCCGGAAGAGGGGATGCAATTTCTCGGCATGAACGGATTTGTGACCGTTTTGCATCAGCTTGCTCAGCACTTAACTTGTCCCCAGTCATCAAAAAAACGGAACCTTATTGCAAGAAACAGTTCTCGCCCTGGCAACATATTTCTGCCTTCTTGGAAATGAGGTCGTCCAGCTGCTCTAGACGTCACCGTAACTTCTCCACTGCAACCAAACATTATAAATCATGCGGCAGAGAAGTCTGGTTACGCGATTGAAGCAGCCGAAGAGCAAAAGTATGCACAACACGAAAAAAATTGCTCTGAGCAAGGAATTTTGTGTGTTCCTCTTGCTGTTGAGTCATTGGGTGGTCTGTCAGTTACTCTCAAGAAAGCGTTAAAGCGCATAGCTCTGTTAGCTGACAGCACGAATTATCAGTCGCAAGGACATGCTCCCGCCTTTACTAGATTGGCTCAGTCGGTCTCCATTGTGATTGTACGAGGATCGGCTACAATGTTGCTTGCACGAGTCCCGTAACCCCAACTTTCGCAATATTTTTGGACAAATTCTAATTTGGGCAAATATTGTGAACTCCAAGAAGAGTAGAGTCTTTTGAGAAGTGTTACCCATTGAGAGGGGACCTTCGTTTTTGTAAATTTTGTCTCACCCAACTAGCGGGGAGAACATAAATAATTTTCAAGAGTTCAATGAAGATTGGAACGAGAAGAATTTTTAAACTTAAGGAGAACCGGTCTGATGTTATAGAGAGCGATTGAGAAGAAT
>NW_027449884.1:0-80000 GCF_964194025.1 Convolutriloba macropyga
GGCGGTGGCGGAGGTGGAGGTGGAGGTGGAGACGGAGGAGATCGGAGGCGGTGGAGGCGGTGGCGGAGGAGGTCGGAAGCGGAGGGGGCGGATTTCAATTCGGGAAATCAACTGAAGGGGAAAGAGCGAAGCATCGGTTTCAAAGAGCGCACAATACCAATTTCGTTTAAACTCAAGCATTTAAACTCTGTGAATCTGTTCATTTCCCGTTTTACTAAATTGCATGTTTTTGGGATATTCATTTCTTAATTCAATTGTCAATTCAAAACCGCCTTTTCAGTGAAGCATAATTATAGCATTGAATAGAGCATAATTATAGCATTGAGTAGAGCATAACTATAGCATTGAGTAAAGCATAGCATTGAGTAGCGCGTATAAATAGATTTACATGTATCTTTCTATGCCTGAGTCATAATATGCAGAAAGAATGCTTTAAACGCGGCATAATATGCAGAGTAGGAACGCCGAATAAACCATCCCGCGCATATAATTACCCGCTTAAAAGGCATAATGCGCATATAATTACCCGATTAAAAGGCACAATGCGCATATAATTCGCCGTAAAATAATCAAGCTGGGTATATGAATAACCGACAAAAGATTTTATTTGTCCTGTAATTTACAATGAAATGTCTAATATATGCCATGAACAGTTAACTTGGAAGAGTAAAAAAACATAATGGAGTTAAAAAGATTCAGTACTGATTTACATTTGAAGCTAGGTCCGGGCCCTAAACCATATCTGTTCAAATCAAACTAGGGCTGCAACAAACGCTTTATGTGCCAAACAATGGAAAAACAAACATGATGACAAATTTTTATAAACGATGCCAAAACAGAGACAAAGAGGCTCGATAATCTGCGTTTGCACACAATGTTACGACCCCGCTCATCCAAATTTCTGACTGAAATGTCTAACAAATGAAGAGATTAGAGTTATACACAAATGGGTCTAGCAAATTAACCCCCACGGAAAAAAAAAACCCCACTTATTTTTTGATAGGATTCCAACCCCCACGGAAAATGACCCCCACGGAAATAAACCCCACGGAAATAAACCCCAATTTCAAAATTGAATTTTTGCAGTGATAATTTGTTCGGTTGTGATAATTTCAAATCAAGTCCCACTGGCCCCTGAGGCATAGCCATGGCCCACGAGGCATGGCCAAACGCGCTAAATGCGCAGTTCTTTTATAGTAAATTGGGTTTCTTTCCGTGGGAGTTTTTTCCGCAACCGTACACAAATAGATTTTGTGTAAAAAAATGTTGCAAATCTAAATTACTAGATGAAATATTTCATGCCATGCCGCAAAAGGGAGTGGGTGATACCTGCATTAATCAGACTACAAGACCATGCAAACGACAAAATAAACAAAAACAAAAATTAAGCTTTAATAGCAAAAACTCGTTATCTTATTTTAAAAGCACTTTATAGAAAAGTCAAAATACCAGCAGGTAAAACCTGAATTGCAAAAAATGTCCTTAACTACATGGAGATGGGACTTGAAGGGACGAAGTTCAAGAGTCCATTGAGTTGTTTAAGAAAAATATTTTCAAAAGTAACAAAAATCAATAGCTTTGAACTTAAAATTCTTGATAGATTTACTTGTAAGTCCTCAAAAGACTTAAGTTTTTGAATTATGCTTCATTGGTTAATCCTCTATCTAATTATATTTCGAATTTCTTGAAAAACCCATGCATTTAAAATTTTTGTTGATTGAGTCTTAACTCACATTTAATTGTCACTGGAATTTTTGCTTTTAGCAAACAGCAATAGGGTCGAAAACATTAGCAGTTGTGGTTGTTGACGAGTTCAACTATTTCAATACAATTAATTTTTTTAACGGTTTAATTTGATAGTAATTGGCAAACCGAAATAAATATAAAAAAGGAAACAATGGATGATTTTTGCTGATTTCTCTTGAACAATGATTTGTCTTTGACATTGAAGAATGTTCAGCACAGTGTACACGACTATCATGGCCGTATCAGCTTGTTCAATAAATGCACTCGAATGGGTTTTTTTGTAAAAAACCAGCGATACAGCTAAAGCTTGCGGTAACTTTTGCTAATTTGCCCAAACTGTTAACAAAAATGCCAATAAGTGAAATAAAGAGAAAGTGAAGAAAAATAGCTTAGATTTGTGAAAATGATTTTAATAAAAAATGGAGCAACTTAGAAATGCCTTGAACAAAACAAAGAGAAAAAAACTGTTGCTGGACAATGCAGTGATTCTATCTCACGACACTGAAAACACAACAAATGATTCCACTTGGTGTATGCCGGAGGCCTTTTCAAAATCAACTAGGTAAACTATCCTGAAACTGTTAAAAAAAACATTTTGGCTTTTGAGCACCAGTCGTATGGCCATCAGACATCCTTTATCTACCAAAATTATCACGATAAGAGACTTAAGAAATTACACACTAACTTCTTACAAGAGAAAAGGATAAAAAAGGATTTATGACCATTTATCAGTCGACGATTATTTAGAAAATAAAAGAAGTCAAATTTTTTGCAACAATTTCAAATTGTTCGTTGGCAACAGACCAAAAATCTTTCCAATCGAAACCTTACGAAAGCACTAATGACAGCTAAATAGACGTAAAAGATAGACTCAACTAAAAAAGGCAACAAACAATAGATCTTTATAGTATCTAAAAACCGAAAAACCCAGAATAATTCAGATGAAAATCATTAAAACTTTTGCTCGAATTCAATCAAATGTGAACAACAGGCGATATGCGTTTTTAAAGAACTTTTTTGACCAGTATCTGTGGTGGCATATAAAAAAACAAAGTCAGGTAAGTGCACAGGTGGATACTTTGTCAAATTAATTGAAACCCGTCATTATACAATTAATTTTTCAGATATGTTGAACTGGGTGTCAATAAAAGAAACAGAGAAGTTTTGTCAATGACATTACTCAAGCAGCGCATAGAAAATCTTCCTTTCAGAACAAAAAATGGACACATATTTTCCCAAAAATTGATGTTGATGGCCACAGTCTGAAACAGAGTTAATTGAGTGATTAAAGTTATTGCCACCGTGCATCCAGATCTTCACTTCTAAAACCTTTTTTGTTCCTTTTTTGTTTTACCCTTCTTGTTTTTGGGCAAAACTAAAAAACTTTTTGACGTTTGTTTCAAAGAGTACTCAAAGGACAAAGTCGGAAACAAAGACAACTGAGTATGTGTCCTAATATATGTAGAAGTTTCGATATTGACAAGCGTAAAATTTTTGCAGAAAGATGTCAAATTACCCCCACGTGAACACAATTTCTCGAAATTTACTATTTTCCAACCCAATTAAAGAGTAGAATGTAACATTTTGCGAATTTTGTTCCCAATTTTGTGTGGTTTATTTGAAGTTTTGTATATAACTTCTGTTTGATCTCAAAATTCAACGAACTGAATGAAGAGACATTAAAACATACCCGGTACAACACAAAATGACACGAAAGGTGTTTTAATATAATCTCTGGAGTAATTGTAAAAAAAGGGAAGAAAAATAAATAAAGTTAAGTGCCTAAAAAAGCTATTTGAAACAATTCTAAAAAACACCAATTTTCGATTTAGGGGGCCTGTGTTTGCAGAGATGATGCTATTGGGGATGGGTAAACGATTTTTAAGTTTCAAGTGGGAAGTATGTAGCAGGGGATTAGGTAGCTGGTGGGTTTTTTTAGGTCGCTGGGCGAGGTATTCAAATGGTACTGGGTTGGGTGCTGCGGGTTTAGTTTCAGACGTAGGTGGGGGATGTGGAGAGATATAGGAGTTAATGGGCACAGGAGGGTTAGGAAGGAAGGAGAGTAGGCAGGTTGTTTGATACGTAGTTGGTTGGACTGTAGTTTAGTTAAGGTTGAGTGTGTTGTAAGTGATCAAACAACCTCAAAATGATCTTTTCGCTTGAATTTTATTACCAATTATTTACTAACATTACGATTTACATTACCTTTAAGATTAAAATCCGATTGTTGAAAACAGACGTTACTGCTCAAAATCAGAGCTAAATGTTTGAGCAAAAGTCAAATTTCAAGCAAAAAAGTTAACAATTTTGCCTCTACTCGAAGAATCGTGCCATAAAAACTCTTAACTAATAACATATTTCGGAAGCGTCAGAAAAAAAGCTGAAAAACATCATTCAGTTGAAAATTACTATATTTTAGCCTAAAGACCTCTCCTCATCGAGTTGCTCAAAGACGGCTCCAATGCAAGGCAAATATATTGCATTTTTTAAAAGGAGGATGAGCGCATAAAAAATTGGCTAGTTTTGCGCTCCTGGTTATTCAATTCCTAAAAACAACTCTGTATTGGATCTATCACTTTTTAATATATTTTCAAGCAGTCTAGTTGACGCGGCCATCCTTAAATTCTTGCAATGGTATGCTGAAGAAAAACTTGAAACTTGAAAAAAGACTTTTCAGCAAGAAATTTTTTATGTTGTTAATAGTTCATTTCAAAGTAGTCTAAAGAAATACCTATTTCTCGGCAAAATATTGATTTTAGCCTTGAGTCTTTCTTTACTGATCAATCTGCGCATAAAACTTCTGTTTTCGAAAAAGAAAAGAAAAGTAGGTGAACTGATCTAAATAAGTGTCAGAGTGGTTAAAGTGGCTGAAACGTTAAAATGGCTAAAACAGATGAAATCCACACATAGACATTGTAAAAAAATACCAAACAGTTTTTCCAGTGATCCCATCAAAATGGGGCGACTCATCTCAAATAAACAAAAAGAGAACTTTCTGAAAAAACTTCGCCAAATGAGCCTGGAAAGTGAACAAAAATCTAAACTCAATTTTTTCGAAAAAGAGCTCGAAATTTTAAAAACAATTTTTGTAATTAGTGAGAGTCTAGATCCAGTGCAGCTCAGACTTAAATGAAAGAAAATTTTGGGTTTTCAAATGAAAGAAATCGTTGGTATCGGCATGCTTGGTTTTAGGATATTGCCGGTGTGTAAGGTTTCTCAGATTCGTGTTTTTTATTTTAAAGGTATGAAATTATCGCTACGTTCGGTTTAAAACCGCAGGAAATCGGTGTAAAATGACTTGCAGTTTTTATTTATTTTCACAATATCAAGACTAAGTGAGTGTTTTGATTTAATGGACTGGCTCATCAATTTTTAACAAGTCTGTTAAATTTTGGAACACTTTTAACAGAAAATTTCAAATATTATATTGAAAGAATGATGAAAAGCATGATTTTTTCTACGTTCTAAAGTCAAACAATTCTGGCGGTTAAAAATCGGAATATACCACATCTAAGAAACCGAATATATGGAAGCTCTCTTTCTTCCCAGACACAACAACCGGCAATTTCTTAGGATATTTTTGAATTTTATATTCATACCAATCAAACAAAACATACCGACAATTTCTTAGGTCGAAAACCGGAAATGTAAAGTATTCTTTCGATCTTTTGATCGGTCCTCTAGACTAGGAAACGTTAGTGAAAAATTGTATTGCTAATCAAAAAGTATCTCAAAAACAATTTGCTGTAAGAAACCACTGTGCCAGTTCAAACCCTAGTCTATAAGTGGCGGCTATCTTGCAAGATCCTGCAAGAATCTTGGAAGAGTCTTGTAAGATTACGTACCCTATCTTGCAGGATCTTGCAAGATTCTTGCAAGATCTTACAAGATAGCCGTCGGATATGCAAGAATCTTGCAAGATAAGCGTCCGAGTTCGACCAGGGAAGTTCCACAGGATTTGTTTGGTCCGTGCACTAAAGTTTAATAATGAAACAAATAAATTCCGTACAATTTTCATCCAGATTTGTTTGCATTTAATTAGCAACAGTAAATTGATGTTTAGAGACGGAAATTTGACGGATGTCTCCAAACAAACAATGCCGCAGTTAAGGCCATATGCAGTTACTAAGTGTATTTTTAATGAAGCAATCAAGCATGGTGTGAAACTATTCAAGCAACCTCAAGAATTTTAAAAATGTTACAACATTTTATAGCAAGATTGACAACGGATGAGAAAATGTTAAACTTTTTGAGTTAATTAACTCAGTGCTGACTCGCTGTTCCCGTTATCGGATGTTAGTACATTGAAGTTTGGCCAACAATGACCGTGGCCCGAGGACTGATCTTTGAAGGAATCTGTGATAAATTGTTGTGCAGTCTGAGTAAATGATTTCGTTTCTAACTCATGGTTTTCTCTTAGATAGAAATGATTTTAGCATAGTTTTAGATCCCGTTACAAACTCACACGTTGCAAATTTTCAAGATAGACATCGTAAGAAATTGAGTTGAGCGTTTTTGGTATATCTAATTCAATGCCACTAACAATTTATATTTGTTCTAACAGTTAGTTTATAATTTCTTTCAATGAAATGATAGTTTCATTCGATGTTTTTTTATTTAAAAAAAGTCCAGACTGATTTATTTTATCTTGAACTCTTCAACATGTTCTAACATTTGTTAAAGTTGAGTTGGTGTCAATGAAATGACTTTGTAGTTCATTGACTCAAAAGTATCACTTTTTTTGTAAAATGGAGTTACGTATGCAATTCAATGTCATCTGGAAATACATTGTTCGAAAAACATTTGTTAATTGCAAACTGTAAATGTGTTTCAATAGACTTTTTACTACATTTGAACAACCATTCGTGGAGGAATGCAGGACCCGATGTTTTTTTCTGTGGTAGTTTGTCAATACATCATGCAAATCGTTTCACGTTAAAATTCTGAATGAAAAGCATTCGTTCTCAAATACAAAATTTGGTAACTAATTCTTTTGATTTACCCGGTCGTATAAAACTATTCTGGAAAAACACTGACTTAAACTGGTAGCCTCTTGCCTTCTCATCTTTCGATGATTTTTTTGATCCCAATTTGGGAAGTGTACTTTTGTTTTGCCTATTGTCTGAGTTTTGTGTTTATAAATTTCCATTGCTGCTTTGGATCAGAAATGTTCACAGAAATTTTCTTTGGGTACACATTACTTGCTTTCTTTAATTGTCAATAAGTAGCGTTTCTGATTTTTTTGTATGTAATACAAACGGAAAGATGTGCCTTCTCCTTCCAATTATTAAAAGTTGATGTTTTTCTTTGATAAGTTTCTAAAATTCTTCAGATATCCAGTTTTTTTCTCTGAATTCAACGCTGGCTCTCCAATTTTGATAGGAGCTAAGTTTTTCAAAACACTTTCAAACAAATCTGACAATATTTGATAGGTACAATTTGCATATTTTTGTTGGCTCATTGTTCTCCAATCTGTTGAGGCAAGTCTCGTATTCAGTAATGCTCTTTGATAATTTTTTATTTTCTCTGCAAAGGTATTGCGCTATCTTTTTTTATGTTATCAAAGTCCAATGATTTTGGTTGAGCAATAATCATTTAAAGTTCCACTGTGTCCGAGTTGGCTGACTTTTATTCAAAATATCGAACCATTATTGGAAGCACAATGTGTAAACTCTGGAATTACTGATAAAGGTCCGAAATGGCCTCTTTTGAGGCTCTTTTTTCGATCAACCTCGATCGAGCTAAAAATTTCCCCTGATGGTACCAAGTTTCAATCAATGTCTTGTGAACTGATTAGGAGTATAATTCGGCTACTCTCTCGGCATTCTTTAAAAATCGTTACGGCATAACGATTTTTTCAACGAGGCATTTATTTTAAATGAGCAGTTAGCTTGAAAACAATAATTCTGGCAAAATTTTTGAGCTGGGACTGGTTCAGTTGCCATAAGTGTTCAAATGGTATTCTTTTGTAGATTAGTTTTTTTAGAAATTTTTTGCTGTCGCCGTCAAGAGAGCTAAAACACCTGAACCAAGAAGCCGATTTATCGAATGACATCAAAAGGTCAATAAAACTCAGTGGCAATGTTTTTAATCAACTCTCATTGCAGTTGCAAGCACTTGCATATAATACGCCACACTTCATTTGATTACACTGCATTCTCTCGTCACAATTCAGACAGCGCAAAAAATTGACAAGAAATTTTTGGCAAACAAGAGAACGTAATACCAAAGCAGAGTTTAACCACTACTGTCCATTTTTGTAGCATTCATCGGTCACTAACAAGTTTTCTCATCGGTAAGTTATGCAACCTCAGAGGTTAGTGGCAGTACAAATCAGTGCTGAATCAGTCTAGAGACAATCTGTTTCTCTTGATGGCCAAAACTCTGTTTATTTCCAATTGAATCTGACTAGTCTTTTTTTGAATAAATTTCACTCCGTGAAAAAAGTGTGTTCATCTTAACTCCCGTCAACAAGGTTTGCTTTCTATTTGATTCGATCTTCCGCGTGGGTTCTTGCCACATTTTGTTTGGATAGCAAAACGTAACCACTCTGCTAAATGGTCTTTATGGCAACTAGCTTAAATGAAAAGAGTTTGTGCACTACTTTAGTAATTACCAGTTATAAGCTTCGAAAGTACGACATTATTCTGCTCAGACTTATTTTTGGGGCAAGCGTATTTTTCTGACTATACAGGAAAAACTTAGTTGGATGAAATCTCTGACCTTAATTTAATCACAATGAAGAAAAACTGCACATAAAGAAACTTATAATATTTTTGAGATGCAATGTTTCAGAACTGAATAAAGTCTTTACTCTTGAAATGTGCTGGTTCAGCGCTGAAATGTTCTGAGACCAAAGTCCGGAACTTATGTGATCGCAAATACAGTAGATTGAACCTGATGCAGAACTTCAAGAGAGTTTTGGCAAGACAAGAGATGATGTACTGATTTAATCATTTCGGGAAATACTCAAGTTCAAGTTCCAAAATGTCAGATTAAAACATTGCCGGGGTATCTAATGGCAGAGTTTCCTATTGACAGTGTCAGATTTCAAAAATGCGGTTTCACCTTTCAAGGAAAATAACATGGTTCTGTTAAAGGCCAGTTGGAAACTCTAAATTACAGCTCAATTAGCTACGCGGATCTCGACCAATAATAATTAAACAACCCTTGCTGGTATCCTTTGTTTACTTTGATTTAGAGAAGTAAGAGAAAATCACGCAGGAGTACCAGAGGTAGCACTATTAGATCAATTTGACCCGTTTTCAAGCATCTCACCGGGGAAGAGAAAAAATATGGCGTTTTCGTTTTACAAATAATAGACGAGAAAACGAAGGAAGAATCATATTTCCAACAAAACAATCGTAAATTAAGAAATTATAAAATTTTCAACCGAAAAATTAAAAAAAAGCAGAGCATTATTAACATAACATTAAATAACATTAACATCATTGAATTCACCATATGCAATTGTTCAGTTGAAAAAAAAAACTTAATGGATGCTGCGTACTTCCATTACAGCGCCAACATTACCAATAGTTTCCATGTTTTCCAATGTTTCCATAGTATTTATTTAGGAAATTGACATTTTTAAAAAGTCGGATCCGTCCCGCCCCCCAAAAAAAATTCATAGTAGTGTGATACCCAGGTTGAGGTGCCATCGGGAGGTGACCGCTGATCAGACCATGCCAGAAGAAAGTAACCTCTGATCAGACCATCCCAGACGAAAGTACCCTCTGATCAGACGAAAATGCGCTCAAAATACCGTGTGCGCTCGAAGTGTGCTCGAAACTGTCTCTGATCATATCTTTCCAGATGTAAAAGACCTCTGATCAGACCAAAATCAGACTATAGTCCAGACAATTGTGCGCTCAAATTCTGACCACACTATTGTGCGCTCAAAATTCACTCCTGATCAAACTATTGTGCGCTAAAAATCACCACTGATTAGACTCAATTGCACTCTAAATAAACTAATCAGTGAATGGTTTTCACTATCAACGAATTTTGTTGTAAAATATTCACTTAATAAAAATTGATGTTTGCATTAAGGCAAATCTTGAACTCAATTGATGAATTTAGACAGCTTTCAATGTAAAACGTTGTGTTCTACAGAAAATCAAAATTTCCTTTTATGGTGACTGGCATTTTCTATCAGCTGGACGCCTCTGATTCTGATCAAAGCAATCAGACTCTAATTGTGTCTGTGATCAGATTGCTGCTTCTTGTTGCCCCCTGGCAGAGCCAACAACTCTCAGTAAAATAAACAAAGAATCAAAAGAGAACTTTCCGCGCGAAATGGTCTCTGAGCATACTAATGTTCGCTTGAATCCTCCTGTGATCAGACAATTCCCATCTTGAAGTGACCTCTGACCATACCACCCCCAGACCGAAGTGACCTCTGATCAGACAGTGTCAGAAGAAAGTAACCTCTGATCAGACCATCCCAGACGAAAGTACCCTCTGATCAGACGAAAGTGCGCCCGAAATACCGTGTGCGCTCGAAGTGTGCTCGAAACTGTCTCTGATCAGACCTTTCCAGACGTAAAAGACCTCTGATCAGACTAAAATCAGACTATTGTCCAGACGATTGTGCGCTCAAATTCTGATCACACTATTGTGCGCTCAAAATTCACTCCTGATCAGACTATTGTGCGCTAAAAATCACCTCAATTGCACTCTAAATAAACTAATCAGTGAATGGTTTTCACTATGAACGAATTTTGTTGTAATATATTCATTTCATAAAAAGTGATGTTTGCATTAAGGCATATTTTGATTTCAATTGATCAATTTAGACAGCTTTCAATGTAAAACGTTGTGTTCTACAGAAAATCAAAATTTCCTTTTATGGTGACTGGCATTTTCTATCAGCTGGACGCCTTTGATTCTGATCAAAGCAATCAGACTCTAATTGTGTCTGTGATCAGATTGCTGCTTCTTGTTGCCTCCTGGCAGAGCCAACAACTCTCAGTAAAATAAACAAAGAATCAAAAGAGAACTTTCCGCGCGAAGTGGTCTCTGATCAGACTAATGTGCGCTTGAATCCTCCTGTGATCAGACCATTCCCATCCTGAAGTGACCTCTGACCATACCACCCCCAGACCGTAGTGACCTCTGATCGTACCATCCTCAGACCGAAGTGACCTCTGATCATACTATTGTGCGCTCGAACCAAATCCCAGGTCACTTCCGGATGGCACCTCAACCTGGGTATATAACAACACAAACTTGTACGGGGGCCATAAGAAACCATGGGGGAGTGTTCGTAATATCCATAAAGAAATTATATGATTGATCAGATTCTACAGTCACTGATCAACCAAATCTGTTTCAATTCGTCTATCAATTTTATTTATCCCCTGATTAATTCACAGTTTGTTCTTCCGTTTCACACTTTGGTTTCAGAAACTGTCGATTGAACAAATCTAAAGTTTCCTTTCGGAATTCTCTGTTTGTTGTGATAAACAGAACAAACACAACCATCAGACTCATAGTTTGCGTCCAAACAGCCAAATAGCCCAAGAAAGAAGAAATGCTGGAAAGTTTGTACCGCTGAGCAGTCCGGTAGCCCCCGATCAGGAAAGCTCCGGATAAAAGGACGAAGAAGAAAATAGTAGAGCTGAATATTATCGATGCCAAAGATATCCATTCTTCGCTTCTCTCGCTTCGCTGAAATGTAATATTTCGCTTCCGTCGTTCAGCAATTCTAGCCCTGAAAAAGAACGAAATTTATTACACAGTGGGATTTTTTTAAACGGCTAAATGACTATTTCGTTTTTGTACGCTCTCTAGAAATTCAATCTGTAGGAATGAGTTGATTCGCGGCACCGATTAGCTTATTCTACAGCGGCTATTTAGTGGTGATTTTGTGGTGCGATTCAACGCAATTATTTGTTGCTTGTGGATTGAATATTCTGGTTACAGAATTTAGGCCGATTTGGCGTAGCGAAATCACTTTCAATTGTTTAAAGGGTATTTCGCTTAGCGAAAGATACTACACTTTTGACACGTCTAAATTATTACTTTGGCGGATCGGATTCTAGTTAAAGAGAGAGTCAACTAATTTGAATTGCGAAAATGAAGAGAATGAATTTAGACATAATTAACAAAGCTGATTAACAATTTGTTCATAAGATTACATTTCTAAATGCAGCAACTTACAATCACGAGACAATGTGAACAGACAAAAGATCATGCACAGGATGTAAACAAATTTACAAGTATGAAAACATAAGATTCGATCTTCAAAACTAGAACTAAATGGATGAACAAAATAAAGGTAGATGAAATGAACTAAATTAAATTAAACATAAACTGAACCAATTTAGCTACACCAAACAATAGCCCCAAACTAAAAATGTACTATTATACCACAAACGGCTAAATGACTATTTGGTTTTTGTTCGCTTTCTAAGTCAAAATGCGCGAGCCACAATTAGCCACGATGTGTCCCCGTAAACCAACGAAAAAAGGGAATTGATGAGGTGTTCTGCAAAAATAAATACAAGACTCAAAGAATCTTGCAATATAAACACCTGTTTGTAAAGCCCGCACAGAGAGAAAAGGTAGAGTGTCTGAGATTGTCTTGTGCCATTTTAACGTCTATGACGACACAAAGGGGCACTGAACTCCGAAATGAGCGCACCTATATAACTCTAGATTTCAAAGAAAAAGGGTTAAAAATTAAAAAAAAACGAAATTGCAATAAAGAGCACTCTCCTGAGGAGACTAAGATTTTCATCTAACGTATCTATAGAACCAAAAGGTACAAAAGTGTTGAACATCATTTGAATTTAAAGTTTAGATTACGATATTGCAGATTAGTGAAAAAAAGTTATCTCTTTAAAAATAAAATGGAGTTGAAACAAACCAAACGTCTCCGCTGAGATAGCAAAGCAGCCGATTATTCATAGCGGTTCGGTTCGTGTCAGCAGTTAGATCTCTAACAAAGTCGATTTATTTTACCCATTATTTTATCGTAATATCTCTCAGCCTCGCCAACTGTCATCCACAATTCTGGTTTTTCTTAATTGGGGGAGACATAGAATTGGGTAGGGAATGAGGTTGTTGGAGAACATGGGCCGACTGTAAAATTAGTTTCCTCTTGATTAGACTGTGCTGCGGCAGTGTGTATGGCAGAAATTATTGATTTATTCTCAATTTGTTGTTTCTTGATATTTTGTCGTCTTTTATGTTTCCCAATTGCTCCAGTACTTGCAGTTGTGGGAGGGCAAGTTTGAACTGAAGTCGCAGATTCATCCGATTCTGTGACCGATACTGTGGAGCGCTTTTGTTTTGTTGGAATTAATGCTACAGATGCTTTTGTAGCTGCTTTTCGCTTTGGCCTACTAGGTGGCTCCGCGATAAAAATGCTTGTGGTGGGTAATTCCATTGGCACCGCGAGATGGTTACTTGATTCGGTGGGTTGATTTGGTGGCGCCGTTGACAGTTGTCTTTTGGGCTTTGTTGGCATTCTTACACGGAGGGCGCGTGTAACATTAGAATGAATTGACGACACTGTACTAACGTCATCTGCCACTTTCCTAAGCTTCATTCGTTTTCCTCCTTCTAACTTCTTTCTGGATTCTTTTGCGTGATGGTTTATGAGCTCCAAAGTTGTTTTGCCCGTTGGTAATTTTGGGCGTCAGTTAGCGTACACCTGTAAGTCTGTGTCACGTTCCGCCTTCGTCCCAAACTTTGCTAAATTCGAGTTCCTGATTGTCACGTCTCTCTTTCCAGGTTCTTTAATGACTGAAGTATGTTCGTTTGTTTTGATTACTGAAGATCCTGGTGCTAAGACGTCATATAAGCCATCGAGACTTTTCTTCGATCTTTTCGTGTGAGGTCTCTTTTTCGCCAGCTTTACCTCCAATGATGCTTCCGTTCTGGGTATAGATTGTCCGACATCTGGATGAGAAATCAATCTTGATTCCTTATTCGGGTCCTCCTTTTGCCGTTTCATCGCCTCTTTGCCTAGTTTGTTCTTATTCACCTCTATTTCAATGTCGCTACGCTCATCGTTGTTCCAGTTATCGTCTGTGATGAGCTTGTCCAATCTGACAGTCTCCAAATCTAAATATTTGTTTAAAATGTTTTTGTAAGTTAAATTTTTGGGTCTGGCTTAGTCGTTATATTGCTTAATGGCGTATTCGCTTTTCTACCAAAATGTGCCTCAAATGGTGATATATTAATAGTCTTTTGACGACATATTCGTAGCTGATAAATTATTGAATTTATTGAAGCTTTCACATTGAATTGATTTTGCGCCGCCGTTTTAATACAGGCTAAGCGATTCTTGATTGTTTGAATTAGCCTTTCAACCAATCCAATTGCTCTGTGATCGTGTATTGGCGCTTCAATTAGCTGTATGTTATTTTGACTACAAAATGCTTTAATATATTGCCCCGTTTGGCATCGAGCTTGATCCAATCTAATTGCACGGGGTATACCGTGTAGCAAAACATACTCTTGAGGGAATTTTAAAATATTTTCTGCATTAGCTCTATCAAATACTTCTGCTGTTGGGAATTTTGAAAATCGATCAATACATGCAAGAAAATAAATCTCTTGATTTTTTTCATTATAGATGGGTCCTCCAAAATCAATTTGAGTTTCTTCATTTGGAACTTTACATAACTTTAATGGTGCCCATTTATTTGCAGACATAATAGGTTTTAAATTTTTACCAATCTTGACACAGGGGTTGCACTTTGCAGTTTTCGTAGCTATGTCCCTGTGCATATATGGCCACCACGCGTGTGTTGCCATATTGGTCATTCCCCATGTGCCAGGATGAGTTGCATGGATGGCGTCTACATAGGCATCTTTGATCGTAAGGGGAAGAGCAATCCTGTCATCTATGCAGACACACCCGTTCATTACATGCAAGTCTTTCCAGAAGGAATGGATGTAAGGAGATATTTGTTTACATCTATCTTCGTTGTCCGTAAGAATGCAGTCGCGAATCTCTTTCAAAATCGCGTCCTTGGTTGTCAGGCTGGCCATTAGGGGGCTGGAGAAGATTTTGGAGAGCGCGAAGTTGAAAGGGTCCAGGTAGAGGTCGTCTACTGACGGCGAAGTGGCTGTTGTACCGGTTGTGAGCGTTATTGGAGTTGCGGGTTCTGCTTGAGCTGTTGAAGGTCCCTCTTCTGCAAATCGTACTCTCGATGGAGTCGATTGTTTGACTGTCATCAGCGTTTCATCATCGGAAATTGAGTGGGACATCACGTATACGTTTTCGAATTTCGTGGCGATTCGTTGGAAATTGTTTAAATTAGAGAGCGACTGTTCAGTCGGTCGGTTCAAGGCAAAAAGCGAGTGAGGAATGTTAGTTGTCTCGATTTTGGGGTTGGAATTTACATTATTTATTGTTAAAACGCTAATTGGGTTAACAATTTGCGTACTTGCAGATTGTTCTGGATTTCGCGGTGCGAACTCACTGCATAAGTTATTAGTGGAATTTGGATTATTTATGACGCTTTATGTAGGCGGATTTCGCGCTGCGAAATCGACGTAATTTTCGGCATTTAATAAGAAGCATTTTGCACTGCGTTTAATTACATCCAATATAGCTTAAAAAAATTGCTCGTCATATGCAGATATATTAACAGCTTGTTGGTGCGGGTCGCGAGAGATATAATCCACTAATCCCATTTTTGTGCCAGGAAGGTGATCAATTGAGAAATCAAATGGTAGTAAACGATCTACCCAACGTGTCAGTCTACTATTATATGATTTGTTAGACCTGTTTTCTCTCATGATTGAGAGAAAGGCTCTATGATCAGTTATCACAGTAAAAGGTTTGCCGTATAAATAATACTTGAAATGTTCCACGGACCAAACAACACCCAGAAGTTCTAGTTCATTTATACTATATCTGTCTTCAACAGAGTTCAAAAATCGTGACGCAAAAGCTACTGTTTGCCACCCATTAGGTGTTCGTTGTTCCAATGCGCATCCCAATCCTTTACGTGAGGCGTCGCATTTAATTCGTATTTCTAATTCCGGGTTGAAATGTTTATTTTCAGTGGTTTTTCCGTAATTTGTTCTATTTTAGGGAGAACTGTTTATCAAGCTCTTCCGTCCAAAGAAATTTTGAATTTTTCTTAGGCAAAGGTCGCAGGGGGTAACAAAATTGTGACAAACTTGGAATAAACTTTCCTAAATGGTGTACTGAACCCATAAACGATCGAAGTTTTTTAAGATTATTAGGTGCGGATAATTTTCCAATTGCATCCGTTTTACTTGAAAGTGGAGTTACACCTGATTGTGTAATATTATTTCCAAGTCATTCAATCGTTTCTTTTACGAAATGACATTTTGCAAGATTTTTGCGTAAGTTTTCTTGATCTAGTTTTATTAGGCTTTTTCGTACCAAATCCATATGTTTTTCGATTCCATCTCTGCTTACGATCAAAATATCATCCAAGAAACAGAAAGTATTTTCCAAACCGGCATGGTACAATCAATAGCTTTTTGGAATTCAGCTGGCATATCCGTTAAACCGTAAAATCCTGTTTTAAATCGATATGTGCCAGTCATATCTCCGCTAACGATATTAAAGTTACAATGGCGGGCCGTATCACTGTGTAACTTAAGTTGACTATATGCGTACTGCAAATCAAGAGTCGTAAAATAAGCAGTCTCCTGCGGCGCCGTTGACAGTATTTGCGAAATTGTTTGAATTAGCGAATCTATATTGGGCATTTGATACTTGTTTTTATGAATAGCTTTATTTAGAATTTTCAAATCAAGTGCTATTTTGATTGATTTGTCCTTTTTTACCGTAATGACAATCGGAGATATGAAAAATTGATCAGAACAGTTGATTAATTTTTCGATATGTCCTTCATTTAATAGTTTTTCTAATTCAATTTTCAGTTTCGGTTGAAGATGTATTGGCACTTTTCTTCTTTTCTGATGTATTACTAGATAATTTTTGTGGAACTTTGAATTGACCGTATGATTTTTTGATTTTCCAATTCGGGATATCAAATCGGGAAACTCCTTTGCAAGTGATTTCTTTATTGCACAAAGTTGATCTATGTTATTAACCTCTGTTTTCGGACAAGGCTTCTGAGAAATTGTGATGCCTAACTGATCAAAAAGGTCTCGTCCTTATAATGGTCGAAACCCATCAGCTACGACTGTTATTTTTGCTTTCGGAATGTTCCAATCATTAAATTTTACCGGCGTTTTTAAAGTGCCGAGAGATTGAACGATATCGTTAGAAAAACACTTCAATTCCAATGGTTTTTTCTCCGACCATTGTGATTGCGCACAATTGAGCATTATTTCTCTTGCAAGTGACATATTAATAATGGTACAACCACTACCGGAGTCGAGAAGTAAATCACAGTTTGTGTTTCCAATCATTAATGACAAATTTTTCAGTGCTAAATTTGGTGAACTTATATTTTCGACTGTTGCAACGTAATTATCATCCGAAGAATCATAGTCTGAGTTGATTTGTTCATTATAATTGATATAATTGACGTTCTGATTTTCCTGACTAGAATTTTAATTAGATGTTTCAGCAGTTTCTACAGTGTTAATGCGATTGGTTTGTTGAGTATTTCTTGTATTGTTAAGTCTTCGACGACATACCTTAGCAAAATGGTTTTGCAAACCACAGTGATTACATTTCTTACCCATTGCAGGGCAAACCTGACGATGTGTTGGTGTCCATATTTGACCACAACCACGACATTGTTCAACAGTTGGCGACTGCTCTGCTTGATTGATTTCCACGTAAACTCGCGCCGCAAAATCGATTGAATTGTTGTATTGCGTTCACTTTACTGCCAGTTGCACCGTTATTAGATGAAATTCTCTGCTGATTCTGATTACCCATTTCCATGTTGACTGCAATGCCGAGTGCCCTCTCCGGTTCAACTGTATCCCGTAGAAGCTCCCGCTGAATGTCATCATCCAACATGTTCGTGATGAAAATGTCCCTGATTATTGCTTCTTCACGGTTTTCAAAGTCGCAATTTTCAGCCAATTCTTTCAAGATGCTGTAGAATTGTTCTACAGTTTCAACCTTCTTCTGCTTCCGAGAGAAGAACACGTATCGATCAAATGTGATATTTCTTGGGCGGATAAATGCTATCTCCATCATTTCCCAGAGTTTGAGGGTAGTCAAATCGTAAATATTATCGTGCGGAAATTTTTGTGTCAATAGTCGTCTTCCTCCAGTACCAATACTTAGGTACAACAGAGATACGCATTTTTGGTCACACAAATTCCATGGACGTTCCCCGCATAGTATTCCCGCTTCTGTTATCTTTCGACATTCTAGTTCCCATTTCAACTTCAACTGATTGTTTCTAATTCGACGCTCTTTTTCCGCTTCTTCAGTTGTATCTTCAATTGGCATCCCGTACTTCGGTTCCGCTGGCAATCGGATTTTCGTTGGCTTGGGTTGTAGCAGTGTGTCTATAGTGATATTCTCTCGAGCGAGAATCGCTAGTTTTACTTGAATTCTCCATTTATCCCATCTGATTGGTGGGTCTGAAGTTGGTCGTTCCCAAAATGGCTCTATCGACAACGGTATTTTTCTAGATTCTCGAGCTGACTGCGCAATGTCGTACAGATTTACAATCTGTAGGAATGAGTTGATTCGCGGCACCGATTAGCTTATTCTACAGCGGCTATTTAGTGGTGATTTTGTGGTGCGATTCAACGCAATTATTTGTTGCTTGTGGATTGAATATTCTGGTTACAGAATTTAGGCCGATTTGGCGTAGCGAAATCACTTTCAATTGTTTAAAGGGTATTTCGCTTAGCGATAGGTACTAAACTTTTGACACGTCTAAATTATGACTTTGGCGGATCGGATTCTAGTTAAAGAGAGAGTCAAGTAATTTGAATTGCGAAAATGAAGAGAATGAATTTAGACAAAATTAACAAAACTGATTAACAATTTGTTCATAAGATTACATTTCTAAATGCAGCAACTTACAATCACGAGACAATGTGAACAGACAAAAGATCATGCACAGGATGTAAACAAATTTACAAGTATGAAAACATAAGATTCGATCTTCAAAACTAGAACTAAATGAATGAACAAAATAAAGGTAGATGAAATGAACTAAATTAAATTAAACATGAAATGAACCAATTTAGCTACACCAAACAATAGCCCCAAACTAAAAATGTACTATTATAACACAAACGGCTAAACGACTATTTGGTTTTTGTTCGCTCCCTAAGTCAAAATGCGCGAGCGCGTGTCACAATTAGCCACGATGTGTCCCCGTAAACCAACGAAAAAAAGGGAATTGATGAGGTGTTCTGCAAAAATAAATACAAGACTCAAAGAATCTTGCAATATAAACACCTGTTTGTAAAGCCCGCACAGAGAGAAAAAGTAGAGTGTCTGAGATTGTCTTGTGCCGTTTTAACGTCTATGACGACACAAAAGGGCACTGAACTCCGAATTGAGCGCACCTATATAACTCTAGATTTCAATGAAAAAGGGCTAAAAATCTCAAAAAACGCAATTGCAATAAAGAGCACTCCCCCTGAGGAGACTAAAATTTTTATCTAACGTGTTTATAGATCCAAAAAGTACAAAAATGTTGAACATCATTTGAATTTAAAGTTTAGACTACAATATTGCAGATTAGTGAAAAAAAGTTATCTTTTTAAAAATAAAATGGAGTTTAAATAATCCAAACGTCTCCGCTGAGATAGCAAAGCAGCCGATTATTTGTAGCGGTTCGGTTCGTGTCAGCAGTTAGATATATAACAAAGTCGATTTATTTTACCCATTATTTTATTTATACCCGTTACTTTATTATGCCCAATTTTTAATGTACTAAGTCGAGTTATTTTACTCAATTCAAAATTTTTACTCAATTCCTAAGAAACTTAGATTTTACTTAATTCAAATTTTACTTCTTTAAGTCTAAGTTCAATCCTTCAAACTAAGCTTTCTGCTTCGAAGTTTTGGTGACCAATGAAATCGTACCCTGAAATCTCTCAAAAGTATATTAAATGTGAAGACTGCCCCAGTCGACACCAGATGGTTACCTTGCAAGATTCTCAAAGAATGGATAACTACAAAACCTAAGAACCAAAAAAGTTGTTTCGGGAAGTTTGAATACGACAGAAACTTTTGCTGTAGTCCGACTCATCATTGCGAGCGCATCAATTTTTCCATATCAGTAACCAAATCCTTTTAATCTCTTTAATAATCCAAAAAACCCTAAAATTGATTAAAAAACCGCCCAGTTTCAGCTATAAAGAATAATATGGTTTTCTAATTGACACATGGGTATGATTAAATGGTAGCTTTCATAGCAGAAAAAGACTGAAAAACGCATAAACACATGCAGGATAACTTTTGCATTTTGCAGATTTCTTTTGCAAGATTTTTTTCTCTCCATAAAAACGATGTTTTGTAAGAGTCTTCTATTAGACTACCGTTCTAAAAGAATCTTGGAGGAGTTTTACAAGATTAACATTTTCTTTCAAGGTACGTTTTTGCAAACCTAAAAAACCATCTTTTGCGAGATCGTGCCAGATAAGAATCCTTTGCAATACATGAAGGAAAACTATCGGTTTTCAATGGTGGTTATAATGGGAAAAATACTATCGTTAGGTGGGATTGCGAGGTTGATAGGTATTTTATTCATTCAATTGAGACAATATAATCCAACTGCTACAACTAGTTTATCTTTAAATTTCTAACATCTTGCTGTCTTCAACTGTGTGGTATGTTAAACTAAGTCTGTCCGATTCTGTCAAATCTCGCTTCTGTTAAATCTCGCGGCGTTGCTGTGTCGGTTTCTGCAGCGGCATCAAAAATTTTTAAAAGGCCAGAATTACAAAAAAGCAGACTTATGAAATTATTTTTGCTCGACTTTAAATATGTATGGAAACTCGAAATTTAGGAAACTTTTTAAGTAGGAGGAAACTTCTAAACTTAGTGAATATAGCCACCCCCACCAGATTTTTTGAGTCTTTTATCGAGTCGATGTCAAAATCTGGGTTATATTAATGTATAAAAAACGGAGAATTTTTCTCTTACCTCAATTTGAGAGCAACTTTCACATTGGAATAACACATTATGAATAGTGGCACAATCACATACGACGTTGAGTTTGTCAACAACCGCATCAATCCGAAATACCAAACGGAGTTTGTGTACAAGGTACATTCGCCCAAGTTGTTGAAACCGGCCGCCAAAGCCGTACCGAAGGCAATGAACAAAGATAGACAAACGGCGCCGATCGTTCTTAAAATTGGTGACGTTAGGTTGTTCAGATATTGTTCACGATACAAAAAGGGTTTCGTAACTGCGTAATATCGATCATAGCATAAAAGAACTAGCGCGTATTGTACGTTGTAAGAACAGAATGTAAACAATGAGTGGTACAGCTTGCATGTTATTGTTGAAATTTCATCGAAGTTGACGATGTTCCAAAATTTTAGCCTAAACAAAAAACGCGTTTTATCTCAAAATTCTATGAAGTAAATTCTCCGAAACAATCCGCATCTTTCTCAATACGTACAGCAATGACATTGTTAACACTTGACTCATGACTTGACCAGATTAAAGCCAGGTTGATGTCTCAGACCGAAGTGACCTCTTACCAGAACATATCACACCAAATGGATATCTAATCAGACTCGAACCAGCCCACTATATAGCTGTGGCCCAGATTTGGTCATAAAAAAATTTCCAAGCTACCGTAGTCACAAAATTATCTCTGACCATTGCAATAGTTTGCAAGGTTTGCTGTTTATTATCATTTTTTGTTAAATTGATGGGGTTTCGCTGCCTGAATTGATTGTCAAGTCTTAATTAAGACTGACTCAGTGAAATTGCGACTTCTGGACCCGTATTGTATTAAATCTCTGATTATGTCGCTCTTTAGACCCGGCATTTGATAAATCAAGTCTCAAGTCTGGACAGTGTCCTAAATCAATTTTTGCAGAATTGACAAACCATGATACCATTCTTGCGATAATCCACAAACTCCACTTGTAGAGCACAAGAGAAAGTCGGACGGAAAACAATTCACGACAACTTACGTTCACATTATGGTATATCCCAGGTCGGGGTGGCCAGACCGAAGTGACCCCTGATCAGACGAGTTTTGGAGTTTTGAGCGCACACATGTTCCCGGTGCGCTCGAATTACATGGTCTGGAAAAGGCTTCGAGCGCACTTTTGTCTGGACAATGGTCTGGAACTTACCTGATCAGAGGCCATTTTGTTCTGGGACGGTCGGATCAGAGGCAGTTTCAAGCGCACTCTAGTCTTATCAAAGGCCGATTCGAGAGCACACTAGTCTGACCAGAGACCAATTTGAGCGAATTTTTTTTTTCAAGTTTTCTTTTGTTTTCATACTGACTTTTGCTGTCTATGGTAAGAGTCAACAATAAAACAGCATTCTGATCACAACTTCATCTGAAAATCTGATGGGTTTGATCAGAACCAAGGGGCCCAGCTGATAAAAACTGCGGGTCCCCTCAAGAAAAGATTTTGAATCAAAGTTGATCAAGAAGTTTTTATGCAAAGCTGTCTAAGTTCATTTATTCAGTTAAAAGCAAAAATAAATGGCATACTCAGTAATTTTTTCGATCATTTTTTTATCATCATTTATTTTTATTAGCAATACTTTCAGGATTGGCTTTTTATTAGTTGAATATAAGATTGAAAAATGATAGATGAAATGAATATATTAACATAACCGACTAACGTCGGGCGAATTGCTCTCAAACGACCGGCGAGCGGTTGGCTTGGTCAGTAGCTAGCCACAGGGGGGGGGGGTGCACCGGGGGCTGATGGGGGCAGCACTGGGGGGGGGGCAAAAGCGCGGTGGGGGGGGGAGCCAATAGTGGGGGTGGGGGTGTCAACTTCTAAGAACCGCCCCTCACACCATAAGTATAAGTATAAGTCTCCAAGACAGTTTGAGCTGAAACAGACCTGAAAAGCTCTAAGAGCACATAATGCCCGCTGGGCGCTACCTGTTTATCCCGTTTTTGAGGACGAAAAGTCAAAAGCGCCAGACGAAAAATTGGTCAAGCGAAAAATCGCATAAAAAAAGACCGACAGGACTAATATAATTGCTACAAGCTTCGTTTGAGAGCAATTAATAACGATTTTGACAGATTTGTTCATGTTCAAAATCTTTCTCTAATCAGACTATTTCGAACGCACTTTAGTCTAAACAGAGGCAACTTCGAGCGCACTTTTGTCTGATCAGAGGTGATTTCGACCGCACTTTAGTCCGGGACTATATTTCGAGCGCATTGTAGTCTGGACAATGCTCTGGATCTCGTCTGGACAATGGTCTGGAACTTGTCTGATCAGGGTTCACTTCGGTCTGGAACTTGTCTGATCAGAGGCGGCTTTGAGCGCACTTCCAGCGCACAGTGATCTTCGGGCGCATACTCGTCTGATCAGAGGTCACTTCGGTCTGTGACGGTCTGATCAGAGGTCCCACTTGTCTGGGACGGTCTGATCAGAGGCGATTTCGAGCGCGACCTCAATTTGGGATATAAAACAAAGGTAGGCTTTAAGTCATTTTCTGTGTCACATCTCAAAACACTAATTATCCGTTTTTATAGATAATTGGGTCATTAAAACAAAACTAGAAATTTGTTCGGCTCAATTTTCTGCGATATTTCAAACTCATAAGGTTTGTGTATTTTTTTTGCTGCATTCAGTCATTTTTTGGCCAATAGAGCACTTATGAATTGTGAAATATTGGCAAACACTTGACAAGGTTCGGCAAGATTTAAGGTTTGAAACAAGACGTGATCAACTCTTATTTGAAACTCAATAAGTGCGTTTTATTCGAGGTGCACTTGTTCAGACGTTCATTTGCTAGTTATTTGTTAACTTATAAAAACGTTTTGGAATCAAAATATGCTATAATACAAAATAAAAAGCAATTTCTTCTTGGCTCCCCCTTTTTTTGAAAAAAAGAGAATTGTATGCTATTAATTTTGATATTGATATAGATAAATTAATTTTGATTGGACTAATTTGTTTTTCAACGGCATCATGCGCTGACGTATTTGTTATCAATTTCAAGCTTTCTGTGTCAAAAATTACACAACAAAGGGGAAAAATGAAAAATCTCACTTAGAATAATATCATAAAAAAATTGTTGACAAAAATTTTGGCGCATTTCAAGTCATTTTGGACACTATTTTTTAATTCTTCTAAAATTAGCTCGGGAGAATTCTGAAACAACTCTTTTTAGGTTATCCCAAACGACCATCATATCATCCTTCTGACGGAGTCGATTCGCGGAGTTATAATAACAGAGCTTTTTTTAAACTGTTTAGTCTTTTGGTCAATTTTCTCATTGTTCTGCTACTTTTGAAAAATAATTCAAATCGTTCGGATTTTGAGGAAACCTGTCGAACCAAAAACGATTTAACATAATTATATGATTTTGATTTACCTTTGTCAACCCAATATTAGTGGGTTGTTGTTTACGCACTCCTTTAATTACACATGACATTTAAAATATTCAGATTTAAAAAAAGCTATTTTTTTTTGTAAATTTTAATTTCTGAAACATTGGTGTTTTCTATTACATTAAAAAATATTTAGTGCCATCTCATTTTCTGAGATGGCTATTAATCTATTTTTCCCTACCGTCTAAATAAAGGATTTCTAGTGTTGCGAGGGAGCTTTTTTGAAATCTATCTAATAACTGTAGATTTTTGTAACTCAATTTGATGCGAAACTTAGAGTCAAATTTGATAGCAAGACCAAATTTCTGTTTTGCTTTCCACCAAAAGATTTTTTTCTCATTTTTTCTACATTTCACTTTACATTTTTTCTTGAATATATTTTAGGCTGTTAAATAGGTTCAAAGGGTGCCTATTTGTGCAAAGTAATTATTAAAGTTTTAAAAAAAAAAGAGAACTAAACTCCAGTTATCGGAGAAAACTACTTGAGGCCAACATCACTGACGTTTCAAGTTCTTCATAGCATATCCCATCACTTACTTATAACAAGTGTTATGCAAAATTTTGCAAGTTCATTGTTTTTCCCCGTTAATATTCTTAAAGGTTAGAGTATGTCTTGTAATGCAAAGGCCTTGGTCCGTTGAACTCCCTCAATTTGCAGTAGTATACTTAAATATTTGGTGCCTTTTTTTAAAGAGATTGCTGAACTTGACTTTTTTGCTTTTGTTTTATATAAAAATTAACTTGCTTTTACAGGACGCTCAGTTTTCATTAGCTTGAACATGTGTATTTTTAGGTCGCTTTGATGACTCTAGTGTTCTTAAAGCGAAAATTTTAGAAATTTCACTTTTAAAAACAATAGTGCTTAAGCGATTATTTCCGGCAACTGTACATTTTTTGTTGCGTAAGATTTAATCTAATTAAGAAGCGTTGTTTTATACGCATCGCCAATAACACTGCTCTTTCTTTTTTCATGTTTTAAGTTCTCGTTTTTCTCATTCAGGATCAAGCTCCAAAACATTAGTTTTAAAAGATAATTTAACATTTACGGACTCATTTTTTCATAGCAAATTTGTTTTTGAGAAGTCACTATCGAAAACAATAAAGTTTCAACTATAAGTAAATCAAAATAATATGAACAATTGTTTTGAAAAAATAGCATCTTCATAGTTAAAAGCAAAAAACAAGATAACGCAATGAAGCGATCAGAGCAAAAAATGGCTTTGCAGAAATTTGGGCTAAAATAAAAAAATTATCACAAATTAAGTTTTACAGTTTTCCATAATTCCTCAGAGAATTTAAAAGAAAGTTCGGGTTTCTGGTACGTTTTGAGGTGCGAAGTTTTAGGAACATTCACTTCCATTCATCACCAAACATTCTTGTTTTATTTAAATCACAAATTAATTTTAATTATAATTAAATCAGCTTAGCTCTACGAAACGATCATATTATCCTCTCACAAAGCTTTCGCGCGTTTGAAACCAACAATAATTCCCAAATTATGCAGCACTCCGTTCTTAACTTTGATTCCTTCAATATTCTTTCTGAGTTTCAAACGCGCTGGAGAACTAAAATTGGGTGTTATATTACAACCCGTACCGAACTCGTTATGTGATTCACTGGGCAATTGTAAATGCAAGTCTCACATGTAATAAATTTTGCTCGCTTTGTCGCAGGGAATTCGCTTCTTTCAAGCGCATATTAACAGGGCGAAAGATTACCTTTCTACAAATGCGGTGCCTCAGATGGGAAGATAAACGTCTACGGAGCGGGAGATCGTGGGTTCGATCCCCGAACGGAACTTTGTTTCTACACTTGGCCCAAGTCTGACCATTATAAATTCAGACTGAACGCAAGTCTGGCAAGTCAAAAAAAATGACATGATTCAATAATGATGAGGAATTGCATTTATACTGGCCCAGTACTGAAACGCACTTGGAGTTAGGTACGGGAAGGATTTGGGCAGTTTTACTCTAACCAGTTCAGTAGAGCTAGTAAGTGACAGCGGAGCAAGTGAAAATTTAAACGCCAGAGACCGCGCATTTTACATCAGTTAACCTTTCAAAAGGGTGTAGGATATTGGGGAAAACTCGCGCAGGCAAATAGAATTTTTCTAGCCATTAGGCGAAAACTCTGAAAAAAGATTTTGTAGAAATTAGGCAAATACCCATAAAAAAATTGACAGAGGTACTGCAGAATCCCAAGGGTAATGTAATGTAAGTGAGTTGCTATTAGAATTGTCTTAGAAGAAAGGTAGTTTCAAAAATATCAAAAGTTTTTCAGAGTTTTCGAATTTTGAAAATTTTAACAATTTGATCGAAGCTCCCAACTCCTTGCATTTTGTATTGCGTTTTTTCAACCATTATTTTTAAATTATATGAATTAAATCTTTTGACTAGTAATTTTATACATTCTCTATTCTTCGTTGTTACTTTTTGTAAACCAAAAAATTGCTGTGATGAAACCCAGTAAAAGCAAATTGATACAAAAACATTGAAAAATTGATACAATTGGCGTCTACTATTAACGACTCGCTTGCATTTAAATACGTCAGTCAGGGACACTTGACTACTTTACGCTTTCGAGGTCATTATGAAGTACTTCTTTTAAGTGTTTTAAATGCTATTCGCCTAAATTCCACAAATTTTTAGTTCAGGAATTTTGCCTTACGGCTACAAACAATTCGTTCGCCTTATCGATTTTTTGACTAATCGATTCCCGGTAAAAAAACAACCATTTTTCATTCGAAATAGTGAAAAAAATGCCGCTGACATTGATCTTACCCGATCATGACGCCATTGTTGAGCAAACTGGCAATATTCATAACTCCCACCAGTACCATGTAAAGAGTACCCGACGTCAAATCTCCGATCACAAGAATATTTCGAACAATCAGCAAGTTGCAAATTAGCCCAACTATAACTGTAATAGGTATAGCGTATTTGGTGAGAAATTGGGTGGCGATTTCAAAGTCTAGATAATCCTCAAAATCGTGATCGGAAATAGTGGAATTTGTAAAATCAAAATCACTGTCAACAACATAAAAGATTTCTGACATTGTATACGTTCTGTACGCCAGAGACTTAGCTAATGATCGGGCTGTTATAAGTGTGAAAAAAAAAGACTTCAAATCAAAAGTCTTATTGACCCCAAGAATAATTCGAAAAATACAACATGAATTTTAAAAAAGAGATACTGATAGAATATTAATGGTTAATTTCAAACAAATGAATCAAACCTTATCAAGTAAACCAGATCGAGGTGTTAACGCTGAAAATTGCTACAATGGAGGATTTGAAAGGAAGGCGGTCAAAATTGAAAGAAGTGCTGTTTTTAGAAGTGAATTATGTATATAAAAATTCACTGCTGAGAACAGCAATTACATCTACAATAGATCGGAAATTTCCCAAAATAGAGACCTTGTTCAAATTGACGTAGGAAACTACCCATACAAACCATTTTTGCTTATGAAAAAACCCAGGCAGTTTGAAATCACGTATAATCCAGGCTTTGACTCCTTCAGATTTCCGGTGCGATCATGTGCCAGTTAAGAAATCCTCGCCTGTGTAAGCGTCTATGGCGCTGACTTTGGCAAGCTCTGCAAAGTCTCACATGATAACTGTTTTTCGAAAGCTGTCTGCGAAAAATATGTATAAATGAAGGTTGAAATAATTATCATCTGAGACTTTTTTCTGCTAAAAATTTTTGTTCAGGTAATGTGGTCTAGAGCATAGTAGCAGAGTAGTAGAAGCCAATTTTTTGTGAGAAAAAAATCAGTCTGATTAAGCTGGCAATTCTCGATTATAAACGAACTTTCGGTAAAAGTGAGTAAATTTAAAGGCTTTCAAGGTATTGGGCGAAATTTAGAGGTTTTTATTTGATCAAACTAAACTAAAAAGTTATTGAAGAAATCATTTTATTGAGTAATTCTTTGAACTATTTGATTAAGTAGTCAAATAGACTCTCTAGCTCAATTAGCACTACTTACCAACTGTAATTTCCAAATAATTTTGTTTGATCATTAATTTGAAATTCTTAAACAATTACCAAAATCACTGATTAATAGAAATCAAATTACAAAATCAAGTGTTAATTAAAATCAAAAATTCACTTTCTAACGATTTTAATTTTTGTTTCCAAATATTAGTCAAATAGACAAAAAAAGGTGGCCGTCTGTTAAAAACTGTCTTAATGAAATCCAAATGTACCTTGAATGAGGAAAAGTACTGTAATAAAATGAATAAAAGATAAAATTTGATTTTATTTTGTTTCATCTGGCTTTTGAAATAAAACACGCAGTTGGGGAATTAAACTTTTTGTATCCGCTAGGCGGAGAGGGGGGATTGTCTCTATTTCTCAAAATAGGGACCTTGTTCAAATTGACGTAGGAAAGTACCTATACAAACCATTTTTGCTCATGAAAAAACCCAGGCAGTTTGAAATCACGTATAATCCAGGCTTTGACTCCTTCAGGTGCGATCATGTGCCCGTTAAGAATTCCTAGCCTGTGTAAGCGTCTATGCTACTGATTTTGACAAGCTCTGCAAAGTGTCACATGATAACTGTTTTCCGAAAGCTGTCTGCAAAAAATATGTATATATATGAAGGTTGAAATAATTATCATCTGAGACTCTTTTCTGCTAAAATTTTTTGTTCATGTAATGTGGTCTAGAGCCCATTGCTTTCTGAATAAATGTTTTGATAGAGAGTAAACGAATTAAAAAATAATTTAAAAATAAAAAAAATCTAAATGTTAATACCCTGCAGACTCATGTTTTAACCTTACTATAAAAATGTTTCTCTTAACTCACATGCCTGAAGTTTAAAAAAGCGTTATTTTTCCTTGCTATGTACCATCAAATATTAAGATTTTTCCTTTCACTCTTTGTTGTTTTTTTCCAAATGCTGATAACGAATTTTTTAATTTCTTTGAGCTCAACTAAAGGAAAAAAACATTTGCAGACAAGACAGCAGTTGCTATTTAATTTGTTCATTTTTCTCATACACTCATTTACTAAGAAAATCGTGTGATATCATACAAAAAATTTAAAACTGAGTTTTCTAAAACTAAGTTTGTGACTCCATCTAGGCCTAATTTGAAATCGTGATGAACTGAAGAAACAAGAAACTATATTCTTAAACAATTTAGGCGTTATGTGAAATTGAAGAATCTAGCTGAACTACTCTAAGTGATTAAATGAATGCTTCACAGCCTCTTCAGAAATCCTATATACTCTCAAAGGTCTATCTTGCAAACTTAAATTCTTTTCAAATCAGAAGAATCTCGTATTGCAGAGTTCTCTAAATATGTATAATGCTTCCAAGGAAAAAATTTCAGTTACATTTAGCATTTGCAAAAAAAAACTCGATAGCATGTTTACTGTAAATTATAAAACATATTAAAAAAACTTTTGTTCGTTTCTTTTAAAAGCAAAGAAGAGCGTCACCTTTACAACACTTGAATAACTACTCTGTTTGATATAACACGTGAATACATTCCGCAGCTCTGCAAAAAAGTTAAACGTCCAAAACATTTTTTCCTGCAAAAATTCATTTAGAAACTGATTTTCTTTGGGATAACCAAATGCTTCAAGCAAATGCCATTAATTATGAACAATTCGTTTTCGAACAGTTTTCCAAATCTGCAAATTCTTTTTTTGATTTTTTTCAAAAAGATTAGTTTTTTTAATGAAAATCTTTGAAGAGAAGTTGCTGTAATAAAAAAAAATCAGACCTCTTGCAATTTCACCGCCAAATAGTTTAATAGATTTTTTTAAAGAAAATATTTGAAAAGCGCTGAAGAATTGAAGAAATGTAGGGAAATATCATCCTTCAGTCTATTTTCGCCATCTTCTGATTTCTCTTAAGGTATAAATTGTTTTTCTTACAGACAAAATCTCGTGTGGCAAATGCCGAGTTTCTCTCTCTCTCTCTCTCTCTCTCTCTCTCTCTCTTATCTCTCTCTCTCTCTCCCTCTTTATCACTCGTTCTCTCTCTCTCTCTCTCTCTCCTCTCTCTCTCTCTCTCTTTCTTTTTTCTCCTTCTCTCTTCCTCCCTCTCTCCTCTCCTCTCTCTCTCTCTCTCTCTCTCTCTCTCTCTCTCTCTCTCTCTCTCTCTCTCTCTCTCTCCCTCTCTGTCTCTCTCTCTCTCTCTCTCTCTCTCTCTGAAAAATATTTTCTAAAAATGTTAAATTATTCTGAATTTTGTGAAGTCACAAACAAAATCTGTCAACCACAATTAAAACTGTTTGCTGTTGTGCACTACGAACGATTACAAAAGCAACAAGAATCAGAAAAAAATAGTTTTGCAATTTTTGTTCGACTGTAATGAACTATTTTTTTTGTTTCTCGGTAATTTTTTATCCACTCCTTCTGTTTTTCAAAGTTTTGTGACTGTTTTTTGTACAAATTTTAACAGTACGGTGAAACGCCATCTATTTTTGTAACATTTTTGACCATCATACAATGCAAATAATGCAGATTTTAGTTTACTGCTGCTGAATGATGATTTTCTGAATTCTAACATTATGCCATTGCTCAATAGATGCAAAATTGGTTGATGCGATCATGTTGACCTGCCAATTATAATTGTATTACGAACTCGAAGCTCTAATAGTTTCTCAGATTTATTTTTTAGAATATTGCAATCACTTGCATGTTCAGTGGTATCATGAATCAAACTCGACGCCTTTGTATATTTTTTGCAAAGCAACAAAATCTGAAAAATTTTATCTATCTCGGTGAGTAGAAAGGATCTAGAAGGGTCCTCAAGGGTTTAACTATAGCAGTACTGTGTGGATATTATAAAATAATCAGTAAAAATTTCGTATCACCAAAATTTAGTAACAACAAAAACATCTCTTAATTGGCTACAGGAATTTTTATCCGAAAATAGCCTAGTAGTGAAAGCCAATTTTTTGTGAGAAAAAAATCAGTCCGGATTAGCTGGCAATTCTGGATTTTAAACGAACTTTCTGTAAAAGTGAGTAAATTTAAATGCTTTCAAGGTATTGGGCGAAGTTTAGAGGTTTTTAGTTGAACAAACTAAACTAAAAAGTTATTGAAGAAATCAATTTTTTGAGTAAAGCTTTGAACTATTTGATTAAGTCGTCAAATAGACTCTTTATGTCAATTAGCAGTAATTACAAATTATAATTTTTCACAAGTTTTATTTGACCCTTAAATTGAAATCCTTAAACAATTACCAAAATAACTGATTAATAGAAATCAAATTACTAAATCAATTGTTAATTAAAATCAAAAATTCACTTTCTCACAGTTTTAATTTTTGTTTCCAAAAGTTTAATCAATTAGACAGAAAAAGGCGGCCGTCTGTTATTCTTCGAACTAGAGGTCAGTTTTTGACCTCTATCATGCATGCTATTATGCTGTAAAGAATTTACTTGAGAAGCATTCAAAATAAGGTCAGAGGCCTGTGGAATCTACTGAACATTTCAAATACAGGAAAAGCGCAGGATAATCCATTTTTACAGAACAAAAAGCGTTGAAAGGATCTTTTTGGTTTAATTTGGTTTACAAAAGTACCCTAATGAAATCAGAATGTACCGCCAATGATGAAAAGTGCCGTAATAAAAAGAATACAAGAGAAACTCTCTTTTTTGTTCCGACCCCTCTTGAGGGGGGGAGGAGGAACTATATACTCAAATGGGTTTTTTTTTGTTCAGTCAATTTTGGCCGATCGATATATTCATTGCAGAAAGTTGAGACTGGTATCATTAGAAAGCTTGTCCAGCGTAGAATATGGAATTAAAAAGATTTTTTTATTTTCGTTTTTGACACGGAGATATCGAGATTTAAACTTTCGAGAAAATAGAGTGAATTCCGTTGATTTCATTCACCTTTTTTCGGAATTTTTGACTAAAATTTTGCCTATTTTGATAAAATTTAATAAATTTTTTAAAAAATTGTTGTTGATTTCACGTTTAAAGACAAAATATATTGTCGGCTATTTTCATTGATTTTTTTTCACAAACTCAGGCTAAATATTTCACAAAAATTCAGACTTTTTCATCAAAAACAGCACGAAATAAGTTTTTTTAGTCCACTCTGATTAAATTTGCAGGAAGTACACACCCAAACACCACTAACACAATCTTTGTCGACTGAAAAGGGGGCTATTTCCACGTCAACTTCCGTTGAGAGTGCTCTGTAAATAAAACTTTGCCGTTTTTTGCTAACTTTGTTCGTTGATTATCAAAAACACAGCATTTGTTTTTGATTTTTTAGTTGACAAAATGTCTATATCAATGACATTCCAAAAATTAATATTCATAATGAAAAATCAAAATTAGCAGCACTAGTTCTGTACCAATCTTGGACCGCTACAATCCAAAAATAATTCGGATTGTCGTCAATCGGTTTTTTATAAAAAAAAATTCGATCTTTCTTAATTTAATTAAATACCAGAACATTTGAAATCAAACCTCACTAGTGATAGGTCCTATTGTCTTCCTAATTAGCTCGAAATTAGTTTATTTATTTGATTGCTTGCAAGCTTATGGTCGTTTTGACTTTTAAAATATTTGATTTTTAAATAAAAAACGGCTTATGGAACTTTGCCTCCATTTTTCTCTTAATTTGGTCAACTTGTAGCTTAGTGTCAGCAATCAAAGAGTGCTTCTTCTTTCTGCAGAATTCAAAAAAAATCTTTATTGTGGTTTTACGACTTAAGTTATGTTGTTCTGGCTTTGATACTACTAGATTTCACATTTTTTAAAAATTTTTTAGGTATTTGCCCATTTTTGATGGTTTCTAGTTTTGTCAATTTATCACGTTATTGTCAGTTCAAAAATATCACAAATCGCGCTCAAAATAACGCACAATTGATAATATTTAAGTCCTTAAAGATATAGATTGTTGCTCTTTACCACTTAGACAGTACTTTCTCGAAGAATTTAATTGAATTTTTTAACTTTGTCTTTAACTGTCGTTTTTGCTTTGTCTTTTTAGTCGTATTTAATTTCCTGTACAATGAACCGGTTTGATTGGTTTTTCCTGGAAAAGTAAATGAGCCGATCTTTTGTTATTAGAAGATAGATAATGGCTTTCATGACTTTGAAAACAATGAAAAAAAAAACATTTCAACTTCGCAATTTTGTTCTTCTTATTGTCTGTTTGATACCTGGACTCGTCAATTACAGGTTAAAGATGGCATTATTTTTGTCAAAGGAAGGTGTCAAAAGGGATTGGTGTCACAAAATCTAATGTTTTCAAAGGTTTAGTTATGACTTTACTGGCTTCGACAAGGGCTTTTCACAAAAAAAAGTAAATTAATTTTTGATTTTTGTCATATTTGACGATCTTTTTTTAGATGTAAGGCTTCTTCTGGCTTATTGCAGGTCGCGAGGGCTTCTTTTGGAAAAATAAACGAACCTATTCAATTTCTTCATTTTGTAATTAATGGCTTTCATGTCTTTGGAAATAAATTTTTTTCGATAAAAACAAGTATTACATAATATTGCTTTTTTTTTCTTTTTGGTCTAATTGTTACCTAGTTTCATTAATGAGAGGTCACACAATAATTTTCAGAGGAAGGTGTCATAAGAGATTGGTGTCACAAAATCTAATGTTTTAAGAGAATTCGTTATGACTTTACTGGCTTCCACACGGCTTCCAAAGCATTTTCTGGCAAGTTTTAATTGATTTTTAGTTTGTTGTCTATTTGTTGTTCGTTTTGTAACTGCATAAAAAATTAAATACCAAGAGCTGTTATTTCCCTGCTATAGAAGCATTGGTAATTCTAAACCTATGGGTTATTTTTGTTGGTTCCTAATGGTTTTCATTACCTTGAAATTAATTGTTTCTTTTAGAAAAAAATCAGCGAATTTTCTAACTTTAAAGTTTCTGTTCCCTTTTTGTCTAATTGTTACCGAGCTTTATTATGAACTTGTGAATAACCATTTGTTTCTGTTGAATTACAATTTATTTTGTTTTTTTTTCAGTTTTTCTGACGATATTTTGACTTTGTTATTAAGTTTTGTTTTTTAAAACGGACATAAATTTTTTGATGTAATTAATGTTTGTTGTTGTTGTTTGATTTTGCCGTTCGTCTACGCTCGCTTTCTTAATATCGGCATATCTCATCAATCTAATGCATCATTTTTTAATCCACTGAGTTATTTGCTTTGGAGGCTATCTTTTCGTTCATACACCAGTTTTTTTGTGAAAAGTACTTGAATTTTTTGTGTTTTTCCATCTGTTCCTCATTTGATAGACAATTATGCCAAAATTGTGGATGAGCGGGGTCGGAACCTTATGTGCCATCGCACATTACCGAGCCGCCTTGTTTGTTTCAACTGGCTCATGAATTAATTTTTTTTCAAAAGTCAGTCGAAACAACAGAAAATCAAAGTTTATCTTGTTAACGTGTGCGCCCAGGCGACGTAAAAGTTTTGTGCCCGTTAAGCTGGGGGGGGGGGGGGGATCAGATTAAATCTGATGTCACTATTAATTTTGAGCGGTTGATAAATCATTGATCATTTCCCTAGTCACACCATTTCTCCTGCATTAAGATATAATGTGAAAATTTTTACGTAACAATATCTCTGATAGTAACAATCTTTTCTTATCCCCGTTAAGTGACTTAGATGTGGCCGGAGGCTGTGAAGTGAAAACAATAAAGTCTATTCTGTTCTTTAAAAATGTTTTATAGAGTATTCAGACTGAATTCCTTTTCTGAAAAATCCGACCATTAGATATTTAATAATGAAAATATTTTCCAAATTTTTAAATCATCGCTATTCTTAAACATATATGTCAACACTTTAAATCAACTGTGAATAAATTAAACATAAGTGTAAAGGTCGAGGATCTTTTATTCCAAATTTTCAGAGTGAAAGCAAGTTCGGATTGTGCCTGGAAGCTCTCCGCTCTCTGTCTTGACATCATTCTGACATTCTGGAGGTTTGACTTCCGGTATATCTGCTTCGGCTTGAAACTCGTGAACACGAGTAAACAAATTTTGCCCTGAAAGAAAAAAAGGTATGATTAATTAGCTGTTACCTCACCAGGCGAGAGTTTCAACATCTTGCTTTTCGGCAGAAACGATCACTGATGTCGATCTGCTTGATAAAAAAAATTCGGATCAAGCAGGACTATGGAACTACAGGTCAAATTTTGCAAATTGATTGAATCATACCTAAACGGTCAAAAACAATTCGTTAAGGAGCTAAATGTGTCATTAATACTATCAGAAGTTAAATACGGAGTACCTTAAGGATCCCCTGTACGACCATTTAATTCCTTTTTTACGTACATGCTACGAAAGTAAGCTTTCCGAAAACAGAAGTATTCCTGTTTGCAGATGACGAGGCAATGCTGACAACAGCCAAAGAATGTGACATAAACTAAAAACACCAAAAGGTTTCATGTGAAGCACAGTAACGGAGTGAGAACTATAACTAAACAATCAAAACCAAAAAAGAAACAAAAACAATTAAAATACGATTTAAAACGAACCAAATGAAAAGTACCAAATTGGCGAAAGGCTTTAGAAAACGTAAAATCAGTGAAATATTTAAGAGTGACCATAGACAGCCGTTTAAATTTTCCTGAACATGTCAACCGGGTCGAATGAAGGCTAGTAGAATTCTTTGGGACTTTTTCCAAGGCTCGAAAAAGGTTGATTTTAGGAAAAGTGACAGGAGTTTTTTTTATATATGTGAAACCTGTGCTATATTTATTTACGGCACTGCGAGCAAAACAAACAAATATAAGATTGATGCTAAAATTAACCGAATTTTAAGGGTAATTTTCTCTGAAAAGTATGAATTTGTAACTCATATTTGCGAAAAACATTTTTACTCTGCCAAGGAATTACGTGTTTATGAGGGCTTCAAATTGATTATCAATGTGTTCGGCGAGAAATGTGTATACTTGAACCAATTTTTTCCATAACCGAAAAGAAAGAACTTCTCACTTTTTTTTGCTCATGAAATATTGGAAAATTATATTCTGTTAGACGATTTATTATTCACATTTTTGCATTGCAAAATTTTTGGGTTAAAAAGTAGATGGTACTGAATTTGTTTTCTCTGGTTTTTTTACCTCAATTATTTTTTTCTTTTATGTTTTTTTCTTCAAAATTTAAAATCAAGATCAGCATTTGAAGTCATAGTTAGAATTTGTTCCTCAGTGAGAGAGCTACTTGAAAACGGACCAGCCGGTCTAATACTGTTCTCTCTGGTGCTAACTTGTGCTTTAAAAAAACTGTGTATATAATCCATGATGATTTTATTTGTAAAACCAGGAAATAGTTTAATATTGTTTTTAAAATTTCGGATGAGGCTAGGCAATGTCAAGTTATGTTTTGTATTTAGCTCTTAGCAGCAGGTAAAGATCAAGTTTTCCAAAAAGAACGCAGGAATTCATTGCCTTGTTTGCTCTAATTGTTTGGACCCACTGAAAGCTGGAAAAATGTGTAATTTTGGCCTGGTTTATGAGTTTGAAAGCTTCGTTTGGTTTCAAAGTCAATTCCAGAGGCGCGGCATCTTGATCCGAATAGTAGAATACATTAGGATATAAATATTCACTACCCGGACCGAAAAATTTTGGCAAAATTAAGCAAGGCAAGCGGTAACAAGCGTTAAAAAGTAGAAAATTTGCCACTATCATCTTACATAATTTTGCTGTGAAGGACTTGAAATTCGGAATAAAAATTCCGCGATCACCGCGAAAATAGCAACAAAAATGCGGTTAGTTTTCTAACTTGCAAGCACTAGATACCGCGTAGTTTAAATCAATTCGCGTTTAAAAGCGTAGATCTTACATAATTTTTCGTTTCTAAGCGTACGTCTTACATAAATGTATTTTATATAGGCTATGATCTCAAAATGTTTCAACGCATGACACTTTGTCACAAAGGCTCGGACCATATTTTGGCTCCTGCATGTTTGTCTCGTTTTTCACTGTAATTAAAATTTCTTAAACATCGTTTTATATATAAATCGGTCTCCATTTTCACGTATATTAGCGTTTTAAGCGTAGATGTTACCTAATTGTATGTCGACTAGCGAAAATCTGAGTTAACTTTGCGTTTCTAAGCGTAGATTATGTATAACTTTTATTTTTCAAAGCGTTGATATTTCATAATTTTGCGTAGTATTAAGCGTAGATCTTGAAATTTTGTTTTTTTCTAATCTTGAATCTTAGTTAGTTTTCGTTTCTAGAGATTTGACATTTTTGCATCTCTATGCGTAGATCTTACGCAAATTTATTGTTCCTAAGCGTGGACCTTAAGAAATTTCGTTTTTTTCTACTCTTGGCTCCTACATAATTTTCGTTTTTCATTGTAGGTCTGATATATTTTTGCATCTCTAAGTGTAAATTTTACTCAAATTTGGTGTTTCTAGGCGCAGATTTTACACAAATTTGGCATTTATAAGCGGATACAAAACTTGATATGGGTTTTCTAAGCGTAGTTCCTACCTGATTTTTCTTTGCTGTGCGTAGATTTTGCATATATTTAATTTTTTTTCAGCGTGGATCTTACATAAATATGCTTTGAATTCAATGTAGACTTTACATAGTTTGGAGTTTCTAAGCTTACATTTTACATATTTTTGGCATTTCTAAACGTACAACCTATTTGTGTTATTTTTCTCACCAAATGTTTTACCTAATTTTGCGTTATCAAGCGTAGATCTTACCTAATACTGTGGTAATTGAGCGTAGATCTTGTGTTACTTTGTGCGACTATCGGCTATCGGCGAGCTCACAGTTTTCATTCGAAAGCTACGACAAAAATTGGGATCTACTCTTTTTGGATCTCCAGTGTTTTAATGCCCACCATTTCACTTTGTGTGTTGTTGAAAAGCACGTTAAAATTGCACCTAGGGCTTGTAAAAGATGTATGCTCACTAAGACGAGGGACCCAAAAGCAAAAGATCAAAACACTTTTGCCGACTGAAACTCTATGGTACTTCCTATATTTTTATATACAAACACCAGGAAACATTTAATTATTGTTATCAAAAATTCGGATGAGGCATGGCAATGTCAAGTTATGGTTTGGATTTACTTCTAAGCGGCAGGAAAAGATCAATTTTTTCAATAGAAAGGCAGAAATTCGTTGCCTTGTTTGCTCTGAGTGTTTGGACCCACTGGAAGCTGAGAAAAAGTAAAATTTGTGCCTGGTTTACGAGTTTGAAAGCTTCTTTTGGTTTCAAATTCATTTCCAGAAGCGCCGCATCTAGTCCTGATCGGAATCATAGAATACATTAGGATATGAATATTCACTACCCGGGCCGAGCAATTTTGGCAAAAATAAGAAAGGTAAGCGGTTAGGAGCGTTGAAAAGTAGAAAATTTGCCACTATTATCTTACATATATTTGATGTGAATGCTTTGAAATTAGAAAAATATTTTCCGCATTCAGCACCAAAATTGCATGAAAAATGCGTTTAATTTCTAACTTGCAAGCGCTAGATACCGCGTAGCTTACATCATTTCGCGTTTAAAAGCGTAGATCTTACATAATTTTGCGTATCTAAGCGTTACATCTCACATAAATGTATTCTGTTTAAGATATGATCTCAAAATGTTTCAACGCAGGGCACTCTGTCGCAAAGGCTCGGACCATTTTTTGGCTCCTGCATGTTTGTCTCCTTTTCCCCCGTTGCACCACTGTAATTAAGTTTTCATATAAATCGTAATATTTATAAATAGCGCACCTTTTTCACGAATACAAAACTTGATATGGGTTTTCTAATCGTAGTTCCTACATGATTTTCTTTGCTGTGCGTAGATTTTACATATATTTGATTTTTTTCTGCCTGGATCTTACAAAAACGTGCTTTCAATTTAGCGTAGATTTTATATATTTTGGAGTTTTTAAGCGTACATATTGCATATTTTTGGAATTTCTAAACGTTCAACCTATTTGTGTTGTTTTCCTCGCCTAATAATTTACCTAATTTTGCGTTATCAAGCGTAGATCTTACCTCATATTGTGGTAAATGAGCGTAGACTTTATGACACTTTGTGTGACTATCGTCTATCGGCGAGCTCACATTTTTCCTTGGCAAGCTACGACAAAAATTGGGATCTACTATTTTTGGGCCTCCAGTGTTTTAATGCCCACCATTTCACTTTGTGTGTTGTTGAATAGTACGTTCATATTGCACGTTAATATATAGGGTTTGTAAAAAATGTATACCCATTAAACGAGGGACCCGACGGCAAAAGATCAAAACATTTTTGCTGACTGAAACTCTATGGTATTTCCTATATTTTGACATACATTGGTGATTTAAAATTCTATATTTGGTTAAAAGCACGCACCGGAACTTGGACCCAATCCACAGGTAAGGACTCACCTCTATTGAGTATCGGAGACACATTGAAGTTTAAGCTACCAATTGTATGTTTGGTCACATTTTCAGGCTCTATCACGACCAGCTGCAGACCAGCTCGGACAGCACCTCCCATCAGATGATGAAAGATTTTTCGTACTCACCCGGGTCGAGGAATTCGTCAAAATTTATGTAAAAAATGCGCTGAAAACCGCTGAAAAAAAATTTTCAGCGGGGAAATCTTACACATTAATCCGCTGAATCTGCTGAATTTTCAACATCTTTCTTACAAAATTTAAGCACTTTTCAGCACATTAAGCGGAAAATCATGTAAGATCTAACTGCTGAAAAAATAAATTTTCAGCGACTGTCAGCGCATTTCTTACATAGCTTTCAGGTCTTATGTTACACAATATCAACACTTATCTTATGCATTTTCAACAGTTTCCCGGCACAAGTTGAAACTTTTTGAGTTATTTTTCCTGCTGTACATTCATAGGAAGCAACTGTGCAAGACTAATAAGCATTGCACTAGGGCAGTTCAACTTAAAAACAGTTGGATGTCTGCCGAAAGGCTTAAAAATTTTTTCAAACCTTAAGTGCAGTTATTGCAGCTGATGTATAAAACCAAATTACTTGATTGAATGAAACCAGGTAGCTTAAGTATAACTCTCTTCCTTCCGTTGCATATAATGAAAGTGTGACGCTTTTCACTCGGTCTCTTTTTCAGGAAAATCAATTTTCATTTAAAAAAACCAAGCAGAGTTTTGTTTGATTAGTGGCTCTTCAGAAGTGCAAAAGGTGAAGGAGCCTTCATGCTGACTACCTTATCAGCATTAGTGAGCGGAAAAATTGCACGTAAAATTCTGTAAGGAAGGCGGTGAATCCACTGAATTTGAACTTTTCACAAGCGCTGAAATTATGTAAGAAGGCGCTGAATTTAACTTTTTCACAAGTGCTGAAATTACGTACGAAAACAGCTGAATCCACTGAATTTAAAATTTTTACAAGTGCTGAAATTATGTAGTAAAAGGTGCTGAATCAAATGCTGGTTTTATGCAAGAGGTGTGCTGAAATGTGCTTAAATATTTCATTTCAGCGGATTCAGCACCTTTTTATCATTTTTCGGCGCAATCAGCACAAACATTATATAATTTCAGCACATTCAGCGGATTTCTTACAAAATATCCGCTTACAGCTGTTGACCCCTGGACCCGGGCAAGCATCTGTTGACAAGGGCACTGCATCGCAACGCTGAACTGTTTCTGGCAGACTTGGCTGCCTATTTGGCCAAAGATATAGATTTCCATGTTCTTCCGTTATCTCTATAAGAGAAATTAGAAGTTCGATTTCGAACACCGCAAGTCAAAGTGAGACACTGTTCTCGCATTCAAGAAACCTGACATTCGGACCCGGGTCGACTACCATGAACCACTCTTGGTAACAATATCCGAGCCATACCAGGCTTTTATGGCATGTTGGCAACCATAAACAGAACCATACGAATTGGAATCATACGAAACAGAACCAGCGTGAAACAAGTTGCCAAAATTCTCTAGGGACTAAAAATCATTGAAGGCTCACGCAGGAAATTTTGCATGGCCGCTATGCAACCGCAAATCTCAATGCTTTGTTTTTTATTTACTACTTTAATTTTTTTTAACTGTTCAGTGCCTGGAATCAGTGCAGAGCAGCTAAAAAGAAAGAGAACAACAGAGGTTAAGGGTAACAATGGAATACAATACCTACTAAAAGAGATCTCTGTGTTGAGACCTACCAAAAGTGATCTCTGTGTTGAGTTTACAATTACTTCTACGACATCTCTCTCCAATTAATGAAAAACGTCATCTAGAAGACAGTGGAAGACAACTTGGAATCTCAGGCAGGAAAACATTAACTGGCACCTTACTCGCTTAATTTCTCTCAATCATAGTTACTATCGTAATTCACAAAATTCAGAAATGATTTGCAGCTGCAGAAAAGTGGATAAATTTTGAAACAAGAATTATTAATTGCGGTTCCTGCTTAATCGCAGCGAAACAGCATTATGCCTACAGTAGCCCGTTCTCAGCTTTAAACTATAAATTTGGTTTTCAAATCTAAGGACATGTTATTGTTATTAAAGAAAACACATCACTTGAATTTGAGATGACATCAGAAGGCTTATATAGCCTATTCGAGTGACACCTTGATTCAGTTTTCATCAGCAATTAACAGTGACCTGTTACAAGCAGGTAAGAAACAATATTAGTTGCAACGAAGCATGGAAAAAAATTTTAACAACCAGCGAAAAACAAAATAGTATGACCACAAAATATGGGTAACTTAATAGAAAAGCGAGAGCAAGTCAGCATTACCTTGTAAGTAATTTCTAACGCTGGAAAAAAGAAAACATTTTATTTTGGATTCTTCTATCTCTATTATGTGTTGTGCATAATTAGGTTCAAACTTTAGCACTGCATTTAAAAATTTCCTGACCCGGACACTTATTCATTTACCGTTACTTCCAGTTTGGGTTGTTAGAAGGTTTTATTGATTTAGCCTTATTTTTCATTTTAGATAAATTTTAACTTCAGCAGGCGTGATTATTAAATTTATTTCTTCTAAATGACTTTCAAGTCTCAAGGTCTTTACTAGTAGTTTCAATAATTCCTTCAAATGAAGCTCCTTCACTGTTAAAATATGGCATTTTTCTCTTAAACTACTGAATGAATAATGCTTATTTGTTCCAAACACAATTCTCAGAAAATGCTTCAATTTTAATTCGAGCGGATCCAATGCAGTTTTACAAGCAGCGCCGTATATTAAATCAGCATATTGAATAATTGGCTGTACATAACCTTTAAAACATAAGAGTAAATGTTGGCAAGTCAGTATCTTCTGCAGTCGTTAAAAAAAGCTTATGAAGCTATTCAATTTTTCGATTAAGTATTGAACGTGTTCAGTGAAATTTATCTCTGTGTCATGAACTATGCCAAGATATTTGACTTCTATTTTCGTTCAATAGTTTTGTTGTTTATATAAATTTTGGAAAGGAGAGAGCAATCAAGTGTTTTGTTCTTGCTGAAAATAACTTCAAGGGTTTTGGTACAATTGATAGACAATTTTCTGTTCAACCACGCAACAATGTCATCCACACCATTCTGGAAATCAATTTGGCCAGTAGAAAGGTTTTGAATAAGTACAGTAGCGTCAACAAAAATATTAAATCTAGTTGACTTGCAGCACTAATTATTTTATTGATGTTAAGTATGAAAAGCAAGGGACCCAGTACTGAGCTTTGTGGTACTTTGAAGTGAATAGGTTTTGGTTCAGAGACGATCCCTTTTGTTCTAACTCTCTGACTTCTTGATAATAGGTATGATGTTAAAAACTCATGTATTGGCCCTCTGAAATCTAGGCTATAAAGGACCTCTTGAACTTGGTTTTGATACTCCCTATCGAAAGCTATTTCTGGTCTAAGAACACCGCCTTTTTAACTGCTGTCTTCCAGTCCCAAAAATTCTGAATTTTTGAAGTCAGATTAGGCAAGGCAGGTACAGCTGATATTTTCTTTCGAAAGCCGTATTATTTGTGTGAGAGAATACTGTTTTTTTCAAAAAGCTGCAAACTTGTTCGGATAAAGTTTTCTCGAGTCTTCTGCTGACAACCGACAGAAGAAAACTAGGTCTGAAGTTACTGTATCACCACCTCTATGAATGGGAACAAACGTGGCATGTTTTAGACACTCGAGAAAAAAGCGATTCTTGATAGAGTGATTAAAAAGTGTAGTTCGGACAGATATTAGAGAAAAGGATGTTTTTTTAAAGTGCATTGCTTAAACTAAACTCATCTCTTGATTTTTTATTGCGCATAGAATTATTATTCTCTCACTGTTATTTCGTTAACGTAATTTAGTACCATTGATAATTTGGATCTAATGGCCTTTAAATATTAATTTTCATGAGCGCAACTTGGAGAAATTTCAGCTCCCGCAATGCAAAAACTCACTAACACTTTCAACGCAACTTTCATCAACATTTGTTGTAGCTTAATTTTTTCCTTCTATGTCTCCTACCGCTTCGAAGAAAAATTTTGTTTTCAAATTAGCGTTAAAATCACATTTCTTTTGATAGAAGAGGCGTTTTTTCTCAATTAATTTTTGCACTCTGTTTCCGATTTGGTTGTATTTAGTTTTTTTTATTTCAGTTTTTTTCTCGCAGAAACTCTTGATAGAGAGAAATTTTAAGTGCAGCCAAATTTTGAACTTCATTGTCAACTGATTCATCACGTTTTTGAGATGGACAATTTTTTTGATGTCGTTGATTACTTTTTTAACTAATGAGTGAAATTGTAAAAAATTAAGATTAATACTGTTTTTGTTTCGTTTTTCAAGAGATTTCTTCAACACGTGATCTTATTCGAAATCCAATTTTGATGCAATAAGCTGGTCATTGAGATTGTTCCATAGTTTGATTTGAAAGACTGATTCAACTTCCCTGTCAAGTTTATTGTCCTTTTTCAAATCAAATACAACTGTATAAGCGTCACTGATAGTTGTTTTCAGAAATGAATTTTCAACCAGATGACTGCAATAGTTGACATCGATGCAACTAAAAGTATTCAAAGTTTCCCTGGTGTAGCCCAATTGCTCGCGAAAGAACAAGTCAAACACTTCAAATTCATTTTTTAGAGCTTTTTTTCTCTGTTATTGGGTTTGCTATGATCAACATTGAGATCTTTACAGAGAAAATGGCATTTTTTGGTTGTGAGTTGTATATTGTCTAAATAGTCAAGTATGTTCTCAGAAAAATTCCTAATTGAGGTATTCGGTTTTGCGTAAATAGTTGTGACTATTACGTTAATATCATTCAACTGGAAACGAACCGTCAAGGCATTACAAGCTAAAGACTGTTGCTAAACTTGAAATAAGGTGCCATCTTATATTGTTTTTAACAAAAAAGGACACACCACATCCCTTTGTTTTTCTGTTGCATGTTATCATTTTTTGATAACCGGGCAACTGATAGCAAACAATATCTCCATCGTGAGCTAGTTATGATTCCGTAAGACAAGTTACCGATGGTTTAATGGCTAAACCATCTATTAATAAATTAAATTCGTCGAAATTTTTTCTAATTGAGCTCATATTTTGCAAAAGAATAAAGTTTTTGCTCATGACGTTGACAAACATGAGTTTTGAAGATGAAAGTTTTTGTTGAAAAAACAATATTGAGATGTAATTTGAGGTTCAGAAGAAATCAGTGGAGTTTTATACCTTTATCTTGCAACTGCTTTATAGCTTTGCAGAAATTCGGATAAAAAGATCCGTTTTAAAAAACAAAACTGGAATTGCCAATTGACGTTTGAAACTACAAAAAAGTGAAAAAAGTGTCGAGATTTTAAAGAAACAAATAAGAGGGCATATTTGATTCCACTTGCTCCAAAAAGCTGAGAAAATCGTATGCTTCTTTGCTTCTTGGAAAGAAACTTTTTGTTTATTTATTGCAACGCAGAAAACTGTTGCTGTCCTTTGGATATCGAATCGATAGAAACCAGGATCTGTGAAGCAAATAGCTTAGTTTTTTTTGAAAAATTATTAAGAATGTTATCAAAGTAAAAGGTCGATATAATAATAAAAATGATATGGTAGTCAGAGCTGCTAATATTGCAAGCCCGTTTTCAAATATAACTTAAGAAACAACAACTGAACTTAACATAAGTGGAAAGAATCAAATCAAGCGTCTTGTTGCTCTCAAAATTTTTGAAAATGTTGGCGGTTACTGACCACGCCCGCTTAAAAGTTTATGAAACTGTTTCAAGGCTTCACAGCATTTGAAACTTTTTTCTATAAGTTAGAGCAATATAACGATGAAATAACAGAAATGATTAAGTTCGTTATGAGTCTTTACTGCCAAGTTTACTTCAAAACTTGTTGGTTTTTTTGCATTTGGCGACTTGTTACAGTTAGCCGTGGGGCTATCATATTCGATACCATCATCTCTAGCACACCTCATTTTGTTACCACCAAAAGTTTTTTTGACAGCTTGTTGAGCAATGGTCTCTAATTCTTGAATATCATTCACAGTCACGTATGATGTAGGGTAATCACTCCTTTTGATAAATACGGAGACACTGCAGTTATTATAGATGTAACAAAGCCTTTCTTTGTTTCTTCCACTTTGATCTGAGCTTCAAGTTTTAGAAAATGTTCATTTATAAAGATAGTTTTGCCATTAACGTGATTTCTTGTTGCTTCAATTTGCGCCGACAACTACACACCCAGTGTTTATTTTTGAAATATATAAACTTCACAATCACTGACACAAAAAAGTCCGAGTCACCAGTTCCAGGCAGAATATGGCATGCTTTAATTCTATTTTCATTGAGGTCGACACCCAAACAATTTAAAAAAAGATCAATTTGTTTTTGAATACGGAGGGATCGAATTGGGAATTGCACACAACTTCACAATCCTTGCCGTGTAGTGCTTGTTAACCGCAAAGTCTCTCATTCATTTCTTTTTTGTTCGCTTTCTAGCTGCTCGATTTTTTGATTTTGTAAATAAAAATTTCATTCAATTCTGATATTTGGCTCCAAGTTCATCAATTTGTTGTGGAAATTAAAAGGTCGAAAATTACTCGACGATCCAGAAGTTGATGAGGGCTCCGAGTCTTGTTTAGATGAAGAAAGTATTCAGCTTTAATTTAGAATCCGTAGATAAAATAAGAGCTGGCGTGGAGTATGGAAGTAAGGAACTAGTTATATTGCAAATATGTCAGTGTATACGTTTGTCTTTATGCGTAATCTAGTTTTTTTTATCGTAATGTACGAAAGTGTTTTTAGATAGGCTGCAATGTTTTGTTTTTCATAGATGACGTAAAATTGTAAGCGAACAAGGTTTCATGCGATCGTTTTAGAACGTTCGTTTCTCTGAACCGTTTCTGCCAAAGCTGTCCTTTTTCTTATTATTCCTCACATTTCACCCTCATGTTTCAATGAGAAGCCATCATTTCAGCCAACTTTGGCCAGGCTATGATCAACCTCAAGCTATGGTAAAGAAAGAGCTCATCCTCACACAGACAGCTGCACGGAGGCAAGGAATTGAACTTTCAATCATTGTCTTGAGAACCACACACCTTACCTCTCGGCTATCACGCCACCAGAGTTCTTTACCTCAGATAGATGCAGTAAACGCAAATCCATTCTTCAAGTTAAATAGACAATCAGAGATTTAGATTTTTTATCAGTAATTAATAGATGATGCTCAACAATATTTTTAGTCTTCTTTAGATAGTTGTACCTTGATAACTTGAATGACTCCAACACTGTTTCAACCCTTAAAAATTGGTGACGCAACGTTGGAAAAATCTAACTTGTCCACTCATTCAACTCTTTTTAACGTTGAAGTTTCACCAATGTTTAACAGTGGACGCCTCGACCCGGAATATCATTACAATTGAAGCTATACTTTTGCCTCCAGCTATAATTGCCTGTGATGAAGAGAAAAATACTAATTCTAATTGATTTTAAACCTTCGGCTAATAAGCCATTCGGTTACTTTGATATCTTTGATCTGCACTTTTGTTTAACAGTATGTTTCGGGTGTGATTGCATCATAGTTTTAAAGAGAACAGTATACTAAAGCTTTTATTCTTAAATTCCAACTAATTCCCCTTTCGAAAAGCTCGAACAGACAGAAGAATTTTAGTTTAAAACCAAAGTTCAAATTCAGATCATAAATTTTCCTTTCAAGGAAAACGTCTAAACTTTTTTAGTTTAACGGACAATCAACGTTTTTGAATATTTGAGATATTTTAATATCTGAAATTGAGATATTTTAATTACATAATTTTGCTTTCGAAGCAATTGGTCCAATAAATCAAACTTAAATGAAAATCAACGTTTAAAATGAGATTTCCAATTATTTCACAAATTTCGCTTTCGACAGATCTAAATAAATCAAGTTTTTATATATCAAATTTAACCGAAAATCACATTTTAAATAGTGATCTTCAAAAACTTCTTAATATTCCCTTTCCAAAAGAATTTAATGATATATCAATTTTTCTATTATTTTCCTTTAATTCCATTAGTTGTTTTTGTTGGTGGTGCTGGTGGCTTGTTTATAGGGTATTGTTAGGAAATTGGGTTACGTTGGAACTATGAGTACTGTAAGTGTGGGAAAGTGTGTCTTGGAAATAGGTTAATTACAGGGCAGAAACTATTGGGTTATGGCGTCGAAATGGAGTCGAAAACGGTTCCAAGTGTTCACGCTATTTCAAAAGAAAACAAATTTTGTGAAAATTCAGGGCTCATATATCCATTTTTGAAGCATTTTTGAAATAAATTAGTTGGTGTTACTTGCAGTTTTCACATACACGCATACAACTCTAATCTTAAAATATGGGTCGTAAAATTGATTTAAAAATTGAGTATATATAAAAAATTTTTTGACAATTGACCCGTAATGTCGAACTTATAAAATAAATAGAAGCATATTTGTATTACATTTTTGCACATTTTTTTTTAAAGTTCGCTAATGTAATTAAAAAAATCTTTTTCATTATCTCCTCCCACGCAATTTTGAACTCTGCTTTATACATTCAATAAAGTTTATAAAGTTTTATGAGTTTAACTAAATTAGGAAAAGTTTTCACTTCTATTAAAATATCTTTGCTTAAAAAACATGCATATAAATAAAAAACGACTTGCAAAAAAAATTTGAAACTGCAATCTCACATTAAACCTTCTCTTCACACAGTTAGATCATACCACTGTTCGGGGGCACAAATTTGTTCTAATACTCAAATTTGTGTGTTTCCGTGATCAGTAGGGTTAATTCCGAAATATTTTGTTCCAAAAAACTTTGTCTCTTAAAGACTTTCGGTGGAGACTTGAATATCTAACATTCATTTTTTTAACTTCTATAAAATAACTTTTTGCAATTCAGTGCAAAACTTGGTTTTGCCATTATGAATAGCTCTTCTGACGCGACCCGACCCTCATAGGCTTTTTTAGCCAATCAGTTATTGGCCGATTAATATGTTTAATGCAGGGAGTCGTGATTGCTATTATTAGAAAGTCTGTCAGTAGAATTATGTAGCGAAATTGTTTATTATTCTGTTTTTTGAGTCGTTATCGAGGTTAAATATTTTTGAATAATTGAAATTACAAATGCTTTTGATTATTTTTTTAATCGTCACTTTTCAATATAAGATTTTGATTTACGAAAATACGTCTTACGTTTAGATTAGAAACAATTGCATGTTTTAGATAGCTGCAAAGCGAGATAAGGCTAGATTTATTACTTTGATGCTACCAGCTTTCATTAAATGTGTGTTTTTTGGATATATGCACATGCTTGTGTCTAGTTACAATATCACATTAATTACAGCTCCCATTGGTTTTGAAAGAAGGCCCCATTGATAAGCCTATACAGTGTTTCCAATTAAGAGCTCAAAGTTTGAATGGCTTTCGAATCTGTCTTCTCGAACAGTTTAATTATCTAAGAAATTCAATTATTTGTGGTTTCGGCCTTTGTTTAAGTTCTTTTTATCAGTCTTTAGAGATGTATTCTGATAAATGAACGTCTTGTCTTCCTGTGGAGATGTAAATGCACATATTTAATCACTTCAGTGGATATTTAATAATTTTAATGACCCTCAGTTTAATCCTTTTCGAAACCATGTGTTTCACGCAAACAATCAACTTTCACGCAAAACAAACGTTTATGTTCCTGCTGGTTTTTCGGTTTTATGTTTAAGGTGATGGTTTTCATTACTTTGTTTCAATTTGTTTAATTGCAGTATGGTTTCTTACAAAATTTGTCAGTCTTTGACAATGGACAAAAGATTGCTTATTTGATCACTCTTCCGTTAATCCAATCAATAACAAGTTTGCTTGATGTTGAAATGAGGCCAAAGTGAACATTTATGGTTTTTTTCCGGTAATAGCTTATTGTTTTAATGGCTTCAGCACTGTGTGATTTTGGAAACTGTTTGTGTTTTTTGAGCATTACTTTTATTTGTTGTTTTTCATGCAGTTATGATTTAGTATCACTAGTTAAAGGTACCATTGATTTCCGGTGGAATTTTATATGAATCTAAACTTAAAATGGTAAAATTGAAGTCTAATGGTTGCTATGAGTTTAAAATCTGTTTAAAAACAAAAGTTTAAAAAATCTATGTGCTCATTACCTTTCGCCATTTTTGTTCTTCTTTTTGTTGACTGGTTAAGACAGGTCTCAGTAATGGGTGGGCAGGACTCATCTACTTTCTAGTTAAAAGGAGTACTAATGTGTTTATCAAAAAAAAGTCTCGAATCTTAGCCGTAACTAAGTTTATTTTTGTTCATCATATTGTTTTTTGTCTCGTAGTCTCTTTAATGACACGTCTCATGGAAGATCTACTGCATTTTTAATTAATTCTGTAAATGATTTGATTGTTTCTAGTCTTTTTTTAACTCAGACTTCAATCTTCTGCGTACGATGTGATTTTTGAAAAGTATCTTTAGAATTTTTTTGGCAGACAATTGATTCAAAAAAGGTTGAGATGGATTAGAAATTAAGTCCAAACGCACATTACTGAGCGTGTGACTAAAACATCATGTTTCAGGATAAAAGGGCATCTTGTCTTCAATAGGGGATCGGTGTACTCTTTGCGGTCACTCATAATAAAATTACTTAAAAGAAATGTTTGGCCAGCTGATTTTTGTTCACACCTTTGTTAATGTATGTTAATGTTTTCCTAACTATAGTACTTATACATAAAAAGTAAATATTTACGAAGTCTGATCAGTCCCAAGATAAATTTTTAAACATTCCTCAACAAAAAATGACTGTACATATAAACATACAACTTTAGTGTTTATATCTGAATGAAAATTTTCAAATAAAACCATTGTTTCTGGTTGAACTTATTTTCAGCTCAAAACTTCAAAACAGACAAAAAATTTGTTTACATATAGGGCAATTTTTTTAGTCATGCTTAGTTACAACAGTACCAAAAAGGAGTAATTTACAGCTTGAGGTATTTTAAAATTCATTTTAGATGTCAATGGGCAGTTAATGGTTTTATATGCTACTGGTTTCAGAAAATGTTCATTATCCTTTTTTTTGCCCAAAATTGTTGAAATTTTAATGTCTTTTTACTTGTATTTATCTTTTTGCTGCTAAATTTTGTTGCTTTATCAATGAGGCTGAAAATAGGTGTCATGGGAGATCTTTTGAGGCATGTTGAGGTTAATCTAAATAGTTAGTTTTGAAGATAGCTTAACTATTGACTTGTGTGAACTTTACTCAATTTATTGAGAGCTTAACTCCATAAAATTATTGTGAATATTTGAGTTTCAATCGTATTGGCTTTTCTCTTTGCTGTCTTTTTCTCTATTTTATGAATATTGAATATTCTCTTCTCTTTTTTAAGTGAGATTCAAATGGTTATTTTTAAATTTTTCTTTTTGTTTTTAATGCTTTTTCTTACTTACACCGTTTGCTTTAATAAAATGTTTTTATTTTTTTTGTTCCCACCAGTAAATTATGCACCCCCAGTTACCATTTAGTGTCCTGACATAGAAATTCATAATGTGAAAATGTGACACGTGCGAGTGTGCAACTGATATCCAGCCACGAAGCTGGGGGACACAAACGGAAAAGGCCAAATGTTGGTGATCTTTTGGTGTTGCCAATTTTTGTTTTTTCTTGTCTCCATCACATGTCAAAGACAGATCTCGGCTGATGAGGCTAGTCGATTAGTTAGCTAAAATTGAATGTGTTGAATCGTTTTGAATGATAATTAATATTTTGATTGACTTTGTCATTAATTGTTTGCAAACAAGGTAATGCAGTTTTTTTTAAATTTTGCACGTGCTGGCTTTTTGGTTTTGTCTGTTCTGTTTGTCAGAAGATTGAGATTGAGTGCTTTCTTCTAATGTCAGGTAATTTGGATGTGGTAAGAGCATGTAATTTACTGGTTCTTGGTTTAAAGACTCTTAGGCTTTTGTTTTAGTGACTTAAGTGAAATTTGGCTTCTCGTTTTATTTGTTTTTTTCCTACCAGTTTAATTTCATCTTTATAATTAGAAATTTTTGTATGCGTTTTGACGACGCGTGTTGTGAACGATAATTTCGATGCTGTCTTCTGATTTAAAAAATTTGACTCTGTTGATTTTCAACAGGAAGAGGAATGAATGTTCTTTGTTTTTAGAGTTCTTTTGGTGCTTATTTGTAGGTACTGTTATATGCTTTGTTAACAATCGACAGTTGATCCTCTGATGTAATTTATAGTCAATTGTTGAGTTTATTCAGACCTTGAATTGTTATTCAAAACTTTTTCCAGCTGCGTGTTTTTTTAATTCAAAGAATTTCAACTGTATTGTGGCGCTGTCTTCTAATGATCTGTTCACAAATTTTCGTGATTTTACGAAGTCAAATTTAAGCGATGTGATTTACTGAGCGTGTGACTAAAACATCATGTTTCAGGATAAAAGGACATCTTGCCTTCAATAGGGGATCGGTGTACTCTTTGCGGTCACTCATAATAAAATTACTTAAAAGAAATGTTTGGCCCGCTGATTTTTGTTCAAACCTTTGATAATGTATGTTAATGTTTTCCTAACTATAGTACTTATACATAACAAGTAAATATTTACGAAGTCTGATCAGTCCCAAGATAAATTTTTAAACATTCCTCAACAAAAAATGACTGTCCATATAAACATACAATTTTAGTTTTTATATCTGAATGAAAATTTTCAAATAAAACCATTGTTTCTGGTTGAACTTATTTTCAGCTCAAAACTTCAAAACAGACAAAAAATTTGTTTACATATAGGGCGATTTTTTTATTCATGCTTAGTTACAACAGTACCAAAAAGGAGTAATTTACAGCTTGAGGTATTTTAAAATTCATTTTAGATGTCAATGGGCAGTTAATGGTTTTTTATGCTACTGGTTTCAGAAAATGTTCATTATCCTTTTTTTGCCCACAATTGTTGAAATTTTAATGTCTTCTTACTTGTATTTATCTTTTTGCTGCGAAATTTTGTTGCTTTACCAATGAGGCTGAAAATAGGTGTCATGGGAGATCTATTGAGGCATGTTGAGGTTAATCTAACTCCATAAAATTATTGTGAACTGTTATGGTTCATTCTCATTGGCTTTTCTTTTTGCCTTCTTTTCACTATTTTATCAATATTGAACATTCTCTTCTCTTTTTCAAATGAGATTCAAATGATTATTTTTGAATTTTTCAATTTATTTTCAATGCTTTTTCTTACTTACACCGTTTGCTTTAATAAAATGTTTGGATTTTTTTTGTTCCCACCAGTAAATTATGCACCCCAGTTACCATTTAGTGTCCTGACATAGAAATTCATAATGTGAAAATGTGACACGTGCGAGTGTGCAACTGATATCCAGCCACGAAGATGGGGACACAAACAGAAAAGGCCGAATGTTGGTGATCTTTTGGTGTTGCCATTTTTTGTTTTTTCTGTTTCCTTCATATGTCAAAGACAGATCTCGGCTGATGAGGCTAATCGATTAGTTAGCTAAAATTGAATGTGTTGAATGGTTTTGAATGATAATTAACATTTTGATTGACTTTGTCATTAATTGTTAGCAAACAAGGTAATTCAGTTTTTTTTTAATTTTTGCACGTGCTGGCTTTTTCGTTTTGTCTGTTCTGTTTGTCAGAAGATTGAGATTGAATGCATTCTTCTAATTTCAGGTAGTTTGGATGTGGTAGGAGGATGTAATTTACTGGTTCTTGTTTTAAAGACTCTTAGGCTTTTGTTTTAGTGACTTAAGTGAAATTTGGCTTCTCGTTTTATTTGTTTTTTCCTAACAATTTATATTCATCTTTTTAATTAGAAATTTTTGTATGCATTTTGAGGACGCGTGTTGTGAACAATAATTTCGATGCTGTCTTCTGATTTAAAGATTTTGACGCTGTGGATTTCAAAAGGAAGAGGAATGAAGGTTCTTTGCTTTTAGAGTTCTTTTGGTGCTTATTTGTAGGTACTGTTATATGCTCTGTTAACAATCGACAGTTGATCCTCTGATGTAATTCATAGTCAATTGTTGAGTTCATTCAGACCTTGAATTGTTATTCAAAACTTTTTCCAGCTGCGTGTTTTTTTAATTCAAAGAACTTCAACTGTATTGTGGCGCTGTCTACTAATGATCTGTTCACAAATTTTCGTGATTTACGAAGCCAAATTTAAGCGATGTGACTTACTGAGCGTGTGACTAGAACACCATGTTTCAGGATAAAAGGACATCTTGCCTTCAATAGGGGATCGGTGTACTCTTTGCGGTCACTCATAATAAAATTACTTAAAAGAAATGTTTGGCCCGCTGATTTTTGTTCACACCTTTGATAATGTATGTTAATGTTTTCCTAACTATAGTACTTATACATAACAAGTAAAAATTTACGAAGTCTGATCAGTCCCAAGATAAATTTTTAAACATTCCTCAACAAAAAATGACTGTACATATAAACATACAATTTTAGTATTTGTATCTGAATGAAAATTTTCAAATAAAACCATTGTTTCTGGTTGAAATTATTTTCAGCTCAAAACTTCAAAACAGACAAAAAATTTGTTTACATATAGGGCAATTTTTTTAGTCATGCTTAGTTACAACAGTACCAAAAAGGAGTAATTTACAGCTTGAGGTATTTTAAAATTCATTTTAGATGTCAATGGGCAGTTAATGGTTTTTTATGCTACTGGTTTCAGAAAATGTTCATTATCCTTTTTTTTGCCCACAATTGTTGAAATTTTAGTGTCTTTTTACTTGTATTTATCTTTTTGCTGCGAAATTTTGTTGCTTTATCAATGAGGCTGAAAATAGGTGTCATGGGAGATCTATTGAGGCATGTTGAGGTTAATCTAACTCCCTAAAATTATTGTGAATTGTTAAGGTTCATTCGTATTTGCTTTTCTTTTTGCCTTCTTTTCACTATTTTATCAATATTGAACATTCTCTTCTCTTTTTCAAATGAGATTCAAATGATTATTTTTGAATTTTTCAATTTATTTTCAACGCTTTTTCTTACTTACACCGTTTGCTTTAATAAAACGTTTGGATTTTTTTTGTTCCCACCAGTAAATTATGCACCCCCAGTTACCATTTAGTGTCCTGACATAGAAATTCATAATGTGAAAATGTGACACGTGCGAGTGTGCAACTGATATCCAGCCACGAAGATGGGGACACAAACAGAAAATGCCGAATGTTGGTGATCTTTTGGTGTTGCCATTTTTTGTTTTTTCTGTTTCCTTCATATGTCAAAGACAGATCTCGGCTGATGAGGCTAATCGATTAGTTAGCTAAAATTGAATGTGTTGAATGGTTTTGAATGATAATTAACATTTTGATTGACTTTGTCATTAATTGTTTGCAAACAAGGTAATTCAGTTTTTTTTTAATTTTTGCACGTGCTGGCTTTTTCGTTTTGTCTGTTCTGTTTGTCAGAAGATTGAGATTGAATGCATTCTTCTAATGTCAGGTAGTTTGGATGGGGTAGGAGGATGTAATTTACTGGTTCTTGTTTTAAAGATTCTTAGGCTTTTGTTTTAGTGACTTAAGTGAAATTTGGCTTCTCGTTTTATTTGTTTTTTTCCTAACAATTTAAATTCATCTTTTTAATTAGAAATTTTTGTATGCGTTTTGAGGACGCGTGTTGTGAACGATAATTTCGATGCTGTCTTCTGATTTAAAGATTTTGAAGCTGTGGATTTTCAACAGGAAGAAGAACGAAAGCTTCTTTGTTTTTAGAGTTCTTTTGGTGCTTATTTGTAGGTACTGTTATATGCTTTGTTAACAATCGACAGTTGATCTTCTGATGTAATTCATAGTCAATTGTTGAGTTTATTCAGACCTTGAATTGTTATTCAAAACTTTTTCCAGCTGCGTGTTTTTTTAATTCAAAGAATTTCAACTGTATTGTGGCGCTGTCTTCTAATGATCTGTTCACAAATTTTCGTGATTTACGAAGTCAAATTTAAGCAATGATATTTTTTTTAATCTTCAAAAATGTAAATTTAAAGTTATAACCACAACAAAAACGTTTGGTTAAATATTTACATTTTCAAAATCGCCTCGTAAATATATGAATAGTTTGGTCTTTATACTTCAGTAGAACAAATTTCTAAAGCCTCTTACTTGTCTATCTATTGGAACACGTTCATGCAGTTTGACCATTTCGCTGCTTAGTTTTTCCTTAAATTTATTTTTACTTTTCTCTTTTCGGATTTCAATTGGCAAATTATTCCACTTCCTAGAAAAATTTCTAATCAGTGATCTGTCACTCCATTTGGATTGGCCCTTATTCTTTAGAAAGTACTGGAGAGTTCTGGAGTTATTGGTCAGTTCGTACTTTTCAAAAATCTTGAATGAGGAGTTTTTGGTTTCTCGACTGCTCTCTTTATATTGTGAGAGGAAGTCAAAAAATTTAAGAAGACAAACGTTTTTAATGAAAAGCTCTGCTGGTAAAATTTTGTCTTTCAATAACAGATCTCTTGCGCTGTCAAACTTTTTGCGCAGGTGGCAAACCTTTATTCCCCAATTTATTTGTCTATTAACTCTCTGAAGTGACCTAACCGACAACGATTGAAAAAAAATGGCATTGAAATTGAGATGGGACAAAACAAGTGATTTGAACAGCCCGATTCTTGCTTTTAATGGTAGAAAATGTCTTACTAAGTAAATTGACCTATTAGCATTTGCCATTTTTGTTAACGTTTTGTTTAGCTGAGTATCAAAATTTAGATTGTTATCAATCATTATACCTAAATAACGACAACTTGTTTTTGGCTCTATGAAAATTCCATTATAATGAAATTGTTCAATTTTTGATTCACCATTTTTTGAAAAAATCACAATTTCTGTTTTATCTCTGTTTAAGGTTAGCATATTTTGCCTCATATAACTGTCAGTATTTTCAAATACACTGTTAATTTCGCATAAAAATTTTCATCAGATTTGGAATGACAAATATTGCATGTGTCATCTGCAAACTGTAAAACGTCCTCTCTTTTTTTCATTTTTTCTGGGAAATTGTTGATATAAAGTATAAAATTTAAAGTGTCCGAGAACTGTTCCTTGAGGTACTCCGTGATTGATTGTCATACATTTCGAATATTCAATGCCGTTCTTTACGCATTGTTTTCTGTTAGATGAAAACGATTCTAGCATTGCAATTGATTCCGTACTAAATTCATATTTTGCAATTTTTTCGAGAAAAATTTTGTGAGATAGAGTTAAAAGCTTTGGTCAAATCCAAGAAAATACTAACAACGGTTTCATTTTCTTCTAACAAACTGTTCACTGATTTTGTCAACGATATTACTGTATCATTCGAAGATTTTCTTTTCAGAAACCCAATCTGATTTTTATTGATTATTTCATTCTTTTCAACATGTTCTAGCATTTGTTGGAGCAAAAGTCTTTCAAAATTTTTTGCAAGAGTCGGTGTAACTGAAATTGGTCGGTAGTTTTCTGCTTCCAGTGGATCACTTTTTTTGTAAATTGGAGTTAAATATGCTTTTTTAAGTACATCGGGAAAAACATTTTTTGATATGCATTCGTTTATTGCAAACTGTATATGTGTTCCAATAGACAATTTGCTACACTTGAAGGACCATGTAGTAACTAATCCAGGACCCGCTGCTTTGTTTTGTGGTAATTGATCAATTACAGTAAACAGTTCTTTTCTCGTTATATGTCTGAAGGAAAACTCAGTTTTATCAAAATCATAGTCCGGTAGCTCAACTTTTTCTGTCTTGCCTTCGTATAAACCTAATTTAGAAAAACAAAAATTAATTGTGTTAGCGATTTCTTTTTTGTCTTTTAAAATATCTTGTTTGAACCGAATTCTAGAAATTTGGCTATTTTTATCCTCGTGTTTAATCTTTGTTTTAATGAATTTCCACTGTTGTTTTAAATCGGGAAGACTTTCGAACAGTTTCTGTGAATAACTGTGACTCGCTCTTCTAAGTAGTCTGTTTGTATGGTTTCTTATTCTTTTGTATGAGCTATATGTGTCAACGTCTCTTTTTTCCTTCCAAATATTGAAAAACCTGTGCTTTTCGTTGATAAGATTCAATATTTCTCTGGATAATCATTTCTTTTTTGTTGACTTTGACAATGGCTCTCCTATTTTAATGGGAGCTACATTATTCAGAAAATTTTCAAACATATTTGAAAATTTTTCAAAAGTTGAGTTTGCATTGTTTTGTTGATACATGGGACTCCAATCCGCGGATGCAATTGTTTTGTTAAGATTAGCTCTACTAAATTGGCTATTATCCCTGTAAAAAACTGCGTTTTGTTGTTTTCATAATCGATATCCAGTGATGAAAGGAAAATTTGTGTAAAATTATCACTTCCAAATAACTGCTCGATAACAGTTGTATCAAAAATTTGGTGTTTTGTTAAACAGTGATCAATCAGTGTTTCCTGATTTCCATTTGTCCAGGTTGGAGTATTTTTATTTACTGTATCAAGCCCATTGTTGGAAGCAAATTCTGTCAAAAACTCTCTTTCTCTTTGATTGAAAAATTGATGTTATAGTCACCAAATAGTATAACATCACTTTTTTCAATCAAAGAGAAAGAGAGTTATTGAGATATTGGTCGCGCGGAAACAGGAAGTGGAGCAAAAAAAAGCTATCCGTTTTGCGGCCTCAAATTTTTGCGCTATAATTTGAAAGTAGAGTGAGAAAATGTTGAACAATTCGCCCTGTCGCAAGTAGTTTTCCGTTCACTTGCGGCATTTTTACTTTGATTTTTTAAACTAATTTTTAATTCTTTTTTTTTCTAAATGGGTTTTTCCAATTTCTTCATGTTTCACTTTACGTTAACTTTTTTGTTTAATCAATTAAAAATTTGAATTGTGTCAGGACTCGTCCTGCTATGTGTTTTGTTTCGTTGTCAAGGTCTTCGTGAACGCTGCTTTACAAAACTATCACCGTTATTTTCTGGCAATCTGTCAGCTAAGACCTGACAACTAGCTATGATCGGACAACTAACTGACAATTAAAAACTATGAACCCGGGGGGGGGGGGGTAAAAGCCCCGTTGTCTTGGAGTTTTCAGACAGAGGTGGCCTGTGTTACTGTGTCCGGACGCTTTCGCTCTCCAGTCAGTTTCTGCCTCATTATTTAAAAACTTTCACTTTAAACAGCGTTACTGCAAATATGCTGAATCAAAAGGCTGTACAAAATCTTTTTTTAAAACTTCTTAATGTTATCAATACTAAAAAAATGAATGAACAGATTTTCTCGCCGTCTGTTTCAGACTTTCCTGCATTAATCCATGATGACAGACAATTTAATTGAGAGCCCAGCACGCCCACCTTGTGGGCTCACTTCTCTCTGGACAAACAATTTTGATCTCGGACCTCAGCCTGGGCTCAAACTCAGAGCTCTAAAGGTTTTCGACAAAAGAATTCTTTTATTGATCAAGGTTTATGTGAAACTGGCCACTATGGTATTGGTGCATACAATAGAAAACGCCAAAAATATTTTGGGCTAAAGCTAAGCACAATTCGAACATAACCTTGGCTATATAATCTTGATTTGGAACTTCAATTAATTGTCTTATTGAACCTCGTTTCGCAATTTTTTCTCGTCGCCTCTGTTCTCTGCATTCTGATTGGTCAATTGTCACAGTCGGTATTCGGATCTCGAGATTACGTAATAGCATTTCTGCGGTTTGAACAGCATCACTCTTCAGTTTTTTATCACGCGACAAAATGAACAAGTCTTCGATGTTCGTGGAATTTTCCGACTGAACACAATGATATAAAACTGCAATGTCGATTTCAAATAAAGGAATGACTTTAAATTCTTCCAATAATTTTTGATGGGAATCGTCAAATTTCCGCAAATGTTGTAGGTTGCATAAATTTGAGTTGAATCGTTTGAAAGTGTGGAAAGAACGTTTCAAAATAATCCAATCATCGTTTAATGCATTCACCGAAGATGAATTTCGAATGGAATTGTGAAAACAAATTTCTTTTGTATTTACTTTAGTGGAAGCAATTAAACGAGCAATCAAGTTGCAAAGGAGGAAAAGTTTGCCAGCGAGCAACATTTTGCGGACGATAAAAAAGAATTAAATGGCAGTAAATGATAATGCTAAAAATTCAGATAATTTTATTTCTTGTTTGTGTTCGCTTGATGACTTAGTCTAAAATATGACCGAATCCGCTCTCAAAACTTTAGTACGATCATTGGAGGCAAATAGTTAGTTGTCAAAATCTATATTTGGCAGCATAAAGGAGTGAACTACATTTATTGATTAAACTTTCCATGGAATTAATCAATGATCACAATACGTTGGTAATGATCACGAATCAGTGGTTGATTGATCTGATTTCTGGCACTTATTCTTAGGGGTTTGGGAGGCACAGAAAATTATTACGAACCTTTGGTACAAAACGATTGCTTAGAACCAAAATTCAACCCTAAAAAGTATCGAGCCTTAGGGTACACACTATAAAAAGAGCCTTAAGGTAGGCTCTTTTTATAGACTTAATGTTTACAGAAATAGAGCTGCTTATTTTTCCGCGCTAAGTAGGCTAAACTAATTCTAGTTGACCAACCAATTCTGGAAAAATACTCTGGAACTTCATGTATAACGGCAATAAATACAAAGCGTCGGAGACAATTTTGTAAACATCTCATATAAATTCAAAGGATTGACTTTAAAAAATAATCATGCACTATAGAAAAGATAAGAGCAACTTCTCATTGTCTCGTTTTCCCGACTTTTCTCTCGTTAACGTTCTGAGATCTCTTGAAAATAAATTTTCGGAGGTAAAAATTGAAGTGATTTGGGAAAAAGTTTTTATTTTGATTTTTCTTCTTTCGTTGTTTGCTTATCTGCTCTTCTTATCTTCCATATTGCAAAAGACGACAAACCATGACAAAAGATACGTCTATTTGGTGCCACAATCTGCTGGCTCAGATACAAAACTTTTGTAACAAACATTTGAAGCGGATGTGGCCCTGGTTGCCATTTACACTCGTCAACAAAAATCCTGCACTGACTCATGATACCAAAACCTGGCAAAATAAGTAGGAAATCAAAAAAATTTAAACATTCAACAAAAATTAACGGAACAAGTAACAAGATGTGCTTTATCGGACACAAGTGTTTCTAATGCAAACCAAATATATTATGACTTATCTCTTAAATATCATTAATCTGCTTTGAACAAATAAAAAAACATAAAAACGAAGGAATGATTTTTTGAAATCTTTCGAAAACGTACCAATATAAAATTTTTTGTCTCAAAAATTCTGTGTTCATTTCTCCAAAAGCAGGAAGTTGTCTCAAAAAACTTTTAACAAGATTTGGTAAACCAGGAAAAATGCTTTTTGACCCGTCAAACCTGTAATCGACAAAAATTTTAACATCTTTCGGAAATTTTGAAGTAAGACCAAAAGTCCTAGTGATTTGCTGAACCATTTTGGCTATATGGTTTCCAAAAAATAACATGTAGCAATGCTTTTCCAAAGAAAAACTTTGGAGAACAGTCGGTCTTCGAGATATTAACAATGAAAAATTCAAAACATTGGTAGTTTCTTTTTGCCTTCTGTCAGTTTTTTTAAAAAATTTTAATGGCGTCTGTTTGGGTTTGCTGAGTCCATGAGACTTCCTTGTGGCTTGCTTGCACAGCTGCTGATTTGCATTGCTCTCAACGATAAAGATGCTGTGCTGAAGGTTCAAAACAAAGCTATTCTGCTAACTTATTGTGCTGCAGTTAAAATGTGTAAAATTAATTTCTCCTTTTTTTCAAAACTGTCTCAATTTTTATGCTAGATTTCCCCTTTCTGTACAATCGCAGAACAAATATCCAGATTTTTTATGTCATTTTGTCAATTCTTAGGTTTGTAGAAGGAGAAACAGATTAAGTTTGTTTCACCAACAAAAGTACAGTGAGTACTTAGCATAACTGTTTGATCAGTATTCTTATGACAAATTGATTTATCCATTTCCAACAGACTTTGCTCCAACCTTATAGTTACTCAAAATTATTTTCAAAATACTACTAAAAATTTGGAGGTTTTTTTTGTTTTATAAACTGAAGATTTTCTGTATCTGATGTTATACCGTGGAATACAGCCATCAATATGTTAATATCACAAAACATAAGTCTATGGTGTGCCAAACCTGCCTGCTGTGATATGCAGCAATGTTTTAAGCGTACGTAGTTACTATTATTATTTACGCGCGTTAACAATATCTTGTACTCATTCTTGATACCACAAATTGACAAAATAATTTTTGAAAAATTAGAAAAATTTTAACAAACAAATTCCAAAAAATATAGAGGACAAACTAAACCAGAATTGTGTCTTGGAATCTCAGTGCATTGGGCCTAAGTGCAAACGTATATTGGGAATGGGTCCCACCTGTGAACCGTTGTCAATCAGCGTTGAACTTCAAACAAAAACTGAATCAAGAGGAAGCTGTTTGTTGAACAGTTTGGAAACTTATAAACCGAAAGACACTTTTGTTTCAAAAAATCTGGGTTAAGGTTTTTAAGAAAAACTAGTTGCCCTCTGACAGTAGAAACAAAAAATGCATTTCAACAAACATGTTCTTCAAACATGTTCAAACAAACAGACACTTAAAACCTGTGAAATGACAAAAACCACAAAATTTTAGAACTTTTAATGAAAAAAATAATAAAATGCCGAGGATGTGCTCAAAAATTTTGGTATGCACTTGTGCAAAAAATGTCGGCTCTAGAGATGAGAACAACAAAAAAACTCAGTGCATTCGTATTTTTCTATTGGTTTTATCAGTTTATCTTGAACTTTTTTAATTGCTACTAATTGACTGCGCTGTGTCAGTGAATCAATCTTGTGGATCGCTTGGAAAGTCGCTGATTTGCTTCGCTCTGAGAAAACAAAAAGATTTTGATAAAGGTGTAAAGGACACTTTGTTGTGATTTTAATTTGCTGCAGCTAAAAAGGTGGAATTTAATTTTCCAAATTTTCTCAAAACTTTATTTTTGTTGCTCTAATTTTTTTGTTCGGTGAAATTTCTGACCCATTTTCTTTGTCAACAAAATTACGCATTGCCAAGAAAAATTAGATCCGTGTCCGAAGTCTGGACTCGGATCTAAGTTTTCTTGTCAATGCGTAGATTTGTTGACAAAAAATGGGTCAGAAATTTCACCGAACAAAAAAAACTGAATAATGATATATCATTCGCTTTCTGCTATTCTCGTTTTAAATACACTCCGTCAAAAGCGCCCAAAACCTCTATTTTGTTATTATTCCCAATTTATTTTTTGCTTGCTATGTGGTTGCTGATATCTTCTCAACTTAGCTTTACACTTAACAGAGAGTCCTTAGCTTAACTGCTTGACTGATTTTTTATGACGAAGAGATGTATATAACACGAACAAACTGGTCCCCATCTTAAGTGTATTTAAACTTATTTTCAAAGAATAATTAAAGAGTTGTTTTAAGTGTTTTATAGATTGAATAGGCATATCTATAATTTTTGTTCTATCACAGTTATCAATATGTTACTGTAAATTCATATAGGTCTATTTTGTGACAAAAGTTGCCAGCTATGATTAAGAATTATCCAGCAGAGGTGTCAAGCATATTTAACCCCCAATAATATGTACGCTCTCCAAAAACAATGCAAAAACCTTTAATATGTAGAATCTAAGTAAAAACTCAAAAATTCAAATAAACAAAAAATTTTCTGCTGATATAAATTGAGTGCAACGAATCAAAAATTCATAGTTATTTTACAGTCGTTTGTGGTAACTTATGCATCTTCAACGTCATCAATCATCAATGATTTGTAATGCGATGAACCCGTTAAATAAATACCATTAATTAGTAATGACGTGCTTGGCGATATCTTAGAAAGTTAACAAAGTTTGCTTGTGAGCCTATGTTGATGCTCTAATGAAACAAACAATATTTTCAGAAGTTTAGCACATACGAGTTAAACAAAAGGATTGAAAGAGTATTTGACACTTCCATGACCCGAGCCGTGTGATTTTATCATGTTATGTAGCCATCAATAACATATTAATATGAATTATTTTAAGTCTATTTATTCTGCCACAAGTTGCCAGCTATGGTTAAAACTTATCCAGCACATATATCGCCCAATAATACGTAGGCTCTCCAAAAAAGCTAGCATTGACCCTTGATTCTAAAATTGGAGTGAAATTTCAAAATTCTAAATCAACGAAAAAATTTTAAACTAATAAATAAACAAAAAAGAGAATTTTTTTGTTGCTATCAATTGAGTTCAATGAATCAAAATTTCAAAGTTATGTTACATCGATTTTTACACTTTTCGTCCCTGCTACCTTTTTTCTGACTCTCACTTATAAATTTTCATACAATTTACTATTTGAAAATTTCTCATTTGAGCCATGTTCTTAACGTTAACGAAGAGTAAATTATCGCCAAATGAAATGATTCGAATTTATATGGTTTGAAGTAATTTTTCATTAATAATTGTAAAGTTTGTAGTTTGTTACCTCTCTAAAATATTATTGGTGAGATTATCTATTTATTAATTTATACTTATTAATCGTATTTTATCAGCACATAATTTGAAAAACGGGGAACCCGTTAAATAAACCCTAACAAATGACTTGCTAGGCGACATCTTATTATTTTAACGAAATTTGTTTGTGAGCTCGTTTTGGTTTGCAAATGAAACAAGCAATATTTTCAGATGTTTATCACTGTTTTGAACAAGATCGAACCAAAAAAAAATGAAAGTATTTGGCGCTTTCATGACGTTGAGCCGCGTGCTTTTAACCATCGAAAAGTACCTCATAATATTCATATTTTTTATATTTTTTCAATAACTGATAAGGGTCAGAAGAGGATGTGAAAACTTCCTAAAATAGTTAAAAAAAACATAAATCAAAAAAATTAGAGATGAAAAATAAATTAGCGCGAATTTATGATGTTAAGCTTTCATGTTCAGGAAACTTCAACAATTCCTTAAAATTGCTTCATTGTAGCGTACCAAATTGATGAAAAATATTGATTTGATTCTTTATTACAAAAAACTAGCAAAAATTTTTTTATACTTTAGCCCCCATTCGATCCCCATCACTCATTTTAGTAAATTTTGGAGAAAGAGAAGTTTTTGAGGCATAAAGTGACAAAGACTAACCGGAGATCAAGTCAAAGAAGGAAAGAGTTATTGCAAAGTATTTTTGATACAATTTAAACTTCAAATACTCTTCATGATCTTCAAGAAAATCCCAATTGTATGTTAAAATGATGAAACGAAAAACATCAATCAGTAGATTTGCACCCCCGAGAAAGAGAAGTAGCGTTAGGGTCATAACACAGTACAAAACAAACAAACAAACAATATCATTCACGCTTTGTTGTGTTTTTGAAGCACATCGTAGAATTATCAGAAAAGAGCACTATCTGCCAGTTATTGAATACGACAACAAATTGCTGGGCTTTGGATTGATGTTTGGCATGGCAAATTTATAGCGGAAAACTAACAATTTCAAAAAGTTAATCAAAAATTCTCTGGAACGTATCGTTTTCATTTGGTTAGAATTTCTGGTTCCCGTCAAAACTCTAACATATAATCCAAACAATAAGCCAAAAAAGAAAATGTGGTGCAGACATTTTTCAAAATGACGGACACAAATTATTATCGAAACATAACTGAAACAGATTTAATTCTTTTCTCTCTGTTCTTAACCTTCTCTTCAAATTCCATTTCTTCTGCTTTAATCCCTCACTATCGGAGAAAACTTTTCACTGTTACAAAAAAGAACTCACGGAAAAGACAAAAAAAATTGCACAAATTTTTTTGGTCGATATCTTTCTGCTTTTATCTATTAATTACGTATTTTTCTCGTCGAAGCTCGTATGTACTTACACTTTCTCCCCATAAATTCTATCAGTTATTTTAGCTTAGAAATTTTTCGTCACTGGACTCAACGTTCATTGGGGACCTTTACCTTAAAAAAATGTAGTGCTCTGATTTTTTTTCAAAAATTTCAGCTCAAAACTGTATGCTTGCTAATTCAACACCCAAATAATGCAATTGGCAAACTGTAATTTGTACAAAAAATTGTTGGAAAAAGTTGAGAAAATAATCAGAAAGAAAAAGCGGGAAATTAAATGAAGCAATTTGGTTAGTAACATCCCCCGAAGCAGTATTTGTTAATAACCTTAATATTTTAATTAGCTCAAAAAGGAACTGAATTTCAGATAGTTAAAATCTGCTTTTCAAGAGGTTTCATGTGCTACCATTTTTTCCAAGAAGAGTGATAATTTTCTCTATTTGGTATTAAGACTCGCTGATATATTCCTCCGTTTCTACAAAAAACTTTTACCAACATGTGTTTTTTTTTATAAAACTGATTGTGTTCACTAGCTTACGAATGAAATCTTTGCCTTCCGACTAATTGTGTGTGTCTTAAATCAAGAAAAATGTTTTTTAAATCATTGTAATCAATGAACATTTTACAAAAAAAAAACCATTATTTCAGTGATTAATTGAGTCATGTTTCGTTCACTGAGTCTTTTGCATATTTTTGGGTCCACTCTTTTGCGTTTTGACGAAACTGGCGATGATCCTGTCTGAATAGACGACTGATTTCTGGCTCTTCAGCATCGTCTGGATATGGGTCCTCAAGAAGTATATAAATTGAGAGTAAAACTGAAACAAAACTAACTTTGTGTCGTTGAATTTTACTGTTATGAGAAGCGTCAAAATCCCAATTGACGTCAAATCTCAAATTGCCAAAATAGGAGGTCTCATTTCAATTGTTGGTAACATCTCAGCTTTTAAAGCCAACTAATCATCTGAGAAACAGAACCCAATGAAAAGATTTGCCCGTACCTACAGTTCAGTGAAAATCAGTACTGATTCAGAAAACTTTCAGATAAAATTTAAATTTTAGTAATGATTCAGAAAAATTTCGGAACCAACTGTGAAATGATTTCTGAATTTCGCTGAATCAGAGCAAAATTCAGAGAATATATTCTGCATTCTTCTGAGTCAGAAGATAATTCAGAATGAATCATTGAATTAGCTCTGAATCAGAACATTTCAGTGCAAAATGTGATCTGATTTAGACTCTGACTCAGTACTGAATTCGGCTGAGAGTGAGGTACGGGTAATTCGATCCAACTTACAACTGCTTAGATCCAACACACTCTTCGAGTTATAGTTCACTTGTATCAGATTTTAACATACATTTCAACAATCTTCAGAGCCCTCGCCTGTACCTCGACCTATGAAAAGACCATGCTCGACCAAAATTGGGTATGATTAGACCATGCTGGACCCAAAAGAGCTATGAAGAGACCTTTGCTGGACTTCATTAACCATTGGACTTTTGCTCAGCCTAAAGTTTGTCACTCTGGACAACTTTTAAAAGGTTTTGTACAATATCCTATGGGGTTTAAAAAATCACTACCGTGATCCAAGAATGATATAAAAGGATCGGTCACTTTCCTGTGTGAAACTTTCTTCATAAAGTAAGTTTTAAACTCTGGCACTTTATATCACAAAACCTGGCATTTTACATTGGCACTGCAGATATCTGGCATTTTGAAATTCGCTTTTTTGTTCTCTGTTCTTAAAAGGTTTAATTGCGATCATGTCAGACACTATTCAATAAAATGCAGTCTTACGAATTTCACAAGTAACAGAAGAAACACCTTTTTAGAAACATTTTCTTATCAAACCTGGAAAAATTTTCGGTTTGATATTAAGGCATTCATTGCAATCACTATTTCAAAATCAAGACTAAAGTTTTCCCGCAATGCTTTTTTTCGCGATAGAATTCCAAAATGGACGATGTTTAAAAAGTGCTTAAGTCGATAATTCTTTTTTTTTAAATGGTGGAATATATATGCAAGAATAGTTTTTCACAGATCGCGTTGAAATTTCAAAAAAAAAATAAATGAGAAAAAAATTCGCTGTAAATTTATTTCCTATGCTCAGATGAAAAATGTCTCCAATATTTCCTTTGCTTTTGTTTCTAATTTTTTTGCTTTTTTTCAGTTCACACAATTTTGAAAATTTCCTAATTCCTTCAAAAAAGTTTTTCCTAAAAGAGTTAAAAGGCCAACACGTAAAATTTATGGATAGCTAGGGTTTCTATACGCTATTAAATATGAGCTTTTAAGCATAGCCTTTAGTGTTCTTTTTTCATGTAAAATAAACAAAAAAAACGAATTAAAATAAGTCAAAAATAGGTAACTTTTTTAATGTTTGCCTCAAATTGCGGTACTAAATATAATCAAAACACAATTTGCCTTTATTTAAACTAGTTGATACAGATCTTTGAAAATGGTTAGGCCGATTATGTTCAAGCAACATCAAACATGAGAAAACATTTCGAAAAACTGCAAAAACTTCTTTTGAGTTTAGTATACCTTTTACGATTACCGGAACGATTGCCTCAAAAAGGCCACACTTAAATTTCAAGAAAAAAAATCAAGACTTAAACGCACGGTAGCGAACCTTGTGTGAAGATCAGATGCCAAAAATAAAGTTTTAATGACATTTTTTTGTTTTGGGTGTATATTTTTTGCGTGTTTGTGTGTGTGCGTGGGCGCTTGTGCGTTTGTATGCATGTGTGTGCGAGTGTGGTGTGTGCGTAAGATAGAGAGAGAGAGAAGAAGAGAGTTAGTGCGCAAGTGGAGTGTGAGAGGGTTGGTTCTTTTAGAAATTGGGCACAGATAGATGCTTAATACAGAAACTTTCAGAAATCATGACAGAAATGGAAAAATTACTTTAATATGCTAAGCACCTGCGGCTTAATTTTTTCTAAAATCCACACTAGAGCTGTTAGTTCTTCCTGATGGTACGTCTGCCAGATTTTAAAAAGTTGATCGTCTCTTTATGCTCCTGAGATATCAAATTTGACAAAATTTTTTGAGAAGCTTCAGAAAGTTAGATTTCAAAGTTAAGTGCCAAAATAAAATGAGGACCTAAATGAACACTGTTGACTCTTTAGTACTGACCAAAAAAATGTTATGATTTTTTTTGATCTCGTCCTTCTAAATATGTTGTCTTGTTTGCTTAATGGATGTGGAGTGTGTGTGTGTGTGTGTGTTTGTGTGTTTGTTTGATTTTTCTTTGTCTGTGTCTCTCAACTGATACTATTATCTTTCTTGAATGTTTTTGGTTCCATCAGTACAAATGATTTACTCCATATAGGTTGCTTTCCTATAATCTAAGGGTTTCTCTGACAGAATTTAAAAAGTTGTTTTCGCAACCTTGAGAGATATGTTGGGACATTCTGTGCTACGTACAGAATCGCACGAGCCGTTTTGCTCAGATCAAATTGGAGCTATTGTAAGATTCAAGTCAGATATGTTTTCCAATTTTGAAATAAAAAATACAGCGGTTTTTTCAACAGGCAGTAACCGATGATCAATGTTTTGATCAACAGTTAGAGCCAAATTCGGTTTTCAGAATTTTTATTCAGCGAGTTCATTCTTACGCAATTGCTGATCCGACTTTTTTTCAAGCTAGTTTGTTGAGAAACGAAGAGCGTTTTTGAATCAGAAAAAATCTAATCAGATATCTCCCTATCAATGTTCTGGCAACATGAATGCTTGTCTTATTAGCAAACTTGATTAAGTTTCATGCAATATCAATAAAGGTATTGTTTTTGTATGAGATACATTATGAAATCTTACTAAAAAAGAACATCTTTAACTTGGATGTTTATCTTTTAATTTGACTGGTCAGATCCTACACAATAACATATCTGATTAAAGAAATCTTTATAATATTGAATGGCTCATGAAATCTGGCTATTTTCTCCACACAAATCGAGTAACCTTTCTCGATTGTGAAAGCGGGTGTCCAGTGTCGTCTTTCGAGCAAGTCCAGACAGATGTCTCCTTTGGTACTGATATTGGGGTGGTAGACCTTTGTGACAAATCGCACCTAGACAATACGTACCAAGTGTTTAGTCAATAATCTTAAAATCCAATCAGGCTGCTCTGCCCAATGAGAGGGTCAAGAGAGTCCGGTTCAAGAACTCACTTACCTCAAGTGATATCGGACTCACTTTATGAGAAGGGAGCCCTTCCTTGTTTAAATGTCACCCAATGAGTTGGGATTTCAGTTAATTTTATTAGTTTTTGTCCTCATCAATCAGCAGGAAGCTACAAAATATCCAAAGTGAAGAATTCAGTTTAACCTCTACGTGTTTAGTTGCGCAGTAAAGTTGTGTTTAGCAATTGTTATCATCGGACCTTGAGGGATTGATTTAATTTTTTAGGGACGTTGATCAAAACCAAGATTAAATTTGTTTAAACTACGCTATAGTTAATATAATTTCCGTGGATCTTAAAAAGTAATCATCAAATCTAAGGGAAGCTTTAGATAGTGTGGCCAAATTGATCGGACTATTAAGAGCAGATTCGCTATGATTTTGTACGTAGAAAAGTGTGAATTATCAATTCCCTAGTCGATGTGCCACCGCCATTCAACGCAAAACTATGTAATTAAGATAAGCGGTGAATGCGGTGAATTTACATAAATCGGGCGGTGAATGCGGTGGAAAAAAAATTTTATCGCCTGGTAGCGGTGAAATTATATAATTTCACAGCTGAATTTAACGGTGAAATTACATAAGCGATGAATTCAGTGGAAATACATAAATTCAACGCTTAACTTAGTGGTGATAAAACATAAGTTCCTTGCTTAGAAAACGCTTCGAAGTGTTTTTTATCCAATGAATTTAAGATACATTTTTTAAAGGACGCACGGAAATTTTAACAATGAAAAGTCTTATTTTATATCTTTTTGTAAATTTTTTTAAGAGGTAAATTTAGGTAAATTAACCACTAGCGTAAGCGGTGAACTTTCAAATAATCACCATATTTCACCGGTAAAATTTGTAGTTTCACCGCTTATCTTACAAAAATTTAACGAGCATGTTTCACAGAAAGTAGAGTGAATTTGATTAAAAATCAAAACATATACGCTAGAAATTAGTGAGAGGTGGCGCAGTAGAAGAAGAAGACGTTGTTGACATGCAGGAGCTAAGAGGTTTGAATCCGTGTAAAGCCGGTAAATTGTAGTAAGCGGTGAAGTGTGGTGAATTTTTGTAAGTTCAACGCTTACTCTAGAGGTGAAATATTATAATTTCAACGCATTTGACCGCAAATTATGTGCAAAATTTGCAGGGAAAAACATTTTTTCACCGCTTGTTTTACATATTTTTCCAATTTTTCCTCAGCCCTGGTTATTTGTCTAATATACTTTATTTATAGTGAAATCCGTTTATCGTCTATTAAGAGCAATCATCTTGCGATTTTATTACGACATAAATATAGAGTGCATCCGCCACTACAACTGGGTCTTAAGTTTGAGCCAATCAAACTACACAACCAGTTTTTCATGCTAGTCAATCAACTCACAGAATTGTGTAAAACAAAACTATAAAAAACACATTTGATCCCCTGTAACAATTTGTTTTTGCTAGAGGACTGCCCAGGAGAGTACAGACAGTAAAAGAAAATTTATTAAACATATGTTATCATTTGGTATTTTAATGGCCAATTCGACCAAGAGCTTTAATTTTCTGTTTAAATTTAATTTCTTGACAGCTGATAGCACCATAATACGACGAATAGTTACAACAATTTGCGAATTGTTGCGTGAAATGAATATTTAATATTGAGGCGATTTTTTTCTGATGTAGAGCCTTTAGCTGAACGGGTATATTATTCCAGTAGCCTTATCAATATAGGAGAATTCAAGTCTTTAGCTTGTAATTCTGCAGCTGAAAGAGAGTTTTTCAGTAATTTTTGCTCTGTTATACTTCAAGTAAGGAGTGTATTCTTTGTCGTTGTCTAAATGGTGGAAAGAGATAAAATTTCAGTTGCCAAAAATCAACTTCTCTTTTCCATCTTTTTTCTACAATCCATCTTTTGTCTGCTGGTTGTACTAATAGTGCATTAAAAAGCAAATTGTTCGAGACGAAATCGTTTCGAACTATTTTCATTAGTATTATCAGGGCGCATTTTTGAAGAGCATAAATGGTTTTTTAGCCCACAGGTCAATTTTTTAAGGAGATGTTTTTTTTTCTTCGAGCAAAATCAAGTTTTCAACAAAATGGGGTCATATCTTTATCAGAACCTATGATTCCCGGAGAACTTCATTAATAATCACTATTGATTTACTTTCTACTGCTTCCATTTGTCGTCCAAAAATTGAATTCTCTATTTGAATGATTCAACTGTAATATCAGGCTGAAAAAGTATTTTGACAGCAGAAGAAAATTTTACTCAAAATTTTTTGAGACCTCTTTCTTGTTCTGTTGATTTTCTAAGAAATAATGAGTGGTCCGCATGCTGAACTAAATCACATTTTACAACGTTTGGTCCGATATCACCCTATTACAAATTAATTAATAACAAACGAAGCCGGTCCTTGAGGTATCCCCCTATCTAATAGAATTTCTTTAGACTCAATAAGCTAGGCAAGAAGTCCTCTTAATGAACAAAAACTATCAGCAATTAATAGTGTTGTTTCGTTCAACACAAATTTAAAACAATTGTTCAATGGAAAATTTCAATGCTCAGAAAAATTCAATGGTCAATAGAAACAGAAGTTTGTGTGAAATTCAGAAAAGCAGATAAAACAAAATTGTTTTTGTCATTAATTGTGAAGTCTTATAAAATTGGTTCCGCATCAGTTGTTAAGCTTTGCTCAGGTAACATCTGGAGTTTTGAGCATTTCTGGAAAAAAGTTGTTTACAAAATACTTGTTTATTATGAAGCAGAGATGTTTGATAACGGCTCAGGGACAGTCTGTCAAAATACAAGGAGGAATAATTGACGAACGTTGAACACGGCTGAACTAGTGCTTCAATTCTAGGGATTCATCCTTGCCTGGTGATCGGTCAAAGATTACGTTTCTTTCGGCTCTCTTCTGATGTGAAGGACTCAAACTATTCCCGCTATTTAGAACGCAGAGTTCACCAAGTTGCGAGAGTCATCAATTTATGAGTTTGACGTTTGTATCCGCTCGGATTACAAAGTCTATGCAAATAAAGTTTTATAGGGGTGTTTTATTGTCTTTGTCTAACCTGTGTTGCGGTTTTTACGAAGTAAATACAACTTTTTTCCAGCCGTTGCATGAGAGAGTGAAGACTTATAGATTTGGCTGCAACCCATTTCGGTAGACTGGCATAACTCAGTTTTCGCAAAATCTCTTGATTTTGTTGATTGCAGTTTATCAATTTGTTTGAAAAAATGTTTTTTGGTGCGTGTAGTTCTAATACTGACAGCAAGCAATATTTGGAACTTATCTGAAATTGTTTCGTCGTGAAATGTTTTCCGCTTATCATCGTTGCCTGATTTGCTATTGTCCTTTTATAAGGATACATCTGCAAAATTATCTGATAACAGTAGCGTACCATATTAAACAATTTTAAAGTTACAATCCGAAGCAATATGGTCAATAAGGGTAGTGGTACAACTCATTATACAATTTTGTGTACTTTTAGTTATATTGTGATCATTCAAACCAAAAACTAATTGAATCGTTTCTAATTTTTCTTTCTGACAGCAGAATTACTAATTAAAGCTATTGGCTCTAAAAACATCAAAAAACAACTTCAATTTAGACTTGCTTGGTAAAAAAACGCATTCAGTTACAAGCTATCCTGAGCTGACCCATTATTTTGTTTGTACCCATGAGGTCTCGAAGTCCCTGGAGAATTTATTATTATCAATTCATAATTTTGTCCAAAATATATTTTGTTGTTAATAATTTTACTCCCTCTTTTTTCTACAACTTTCGTTTTCACTTCCTTCGCATCTATAGAATGCTTCTATGGCATGAGCTAATAACAGTAGTATATCATATTAACATGAGAAGCACAAGAAGCAAGGGTAATAGGATGCTAGGTATAAGGAGAATATGTTTCAAACAAAAAAAGATTGTCATAGCAGTTAGTTTTTTCTGTAATGTATCTAATTTATGATTTTTGAGAATAAGACTTCTGCAACCCGATTGAAAAGTCAGTACTCTGAAAACTGTTGAAGGATAGGATGGGACCACGATTTGGCTTAACGTCCCTACAATTAAGTACTTTAATAGAAAGTAGCACAAAATCAGCCAGTCAAAGAAATATCTAGATGTGAGAAAAAATTTAATGAGTCAAAAATTCTCTTCTCTGAAATATATTTGAGCGCCTAAATGTCGATGCCACGTTTTGTTAGCTATAGATTTGTCTTCCGTTTTTGAGACAGAAATCTTGAGGACAGTATTAGAAGTAAGAAAAAAATTCAAATCTTTTTCCAGTAGGCCATAGGAACGACCCATTTTGTTCTAGTTTTTTGTTTTGGTTAGCATGAGAAAAATGCACAGTTCACTGGAATTGATGATATCTATTCGCCTATTAAAAGTTTGCACGAAAAACTGTACAATAGGGCATAGGTTGTGATTTATTAGTAGCAACAGCGACAGATGATTGAGTTTTTGGGATATAATTTCGTGAGATGATAATAGGAGGCGCGATAATAACAAGTAAGTACTTCAGCAAAGCGTCGATAATCAAAGTGTGCTTGTCAAGATAAAGGTAATTTTAGCAATGATTGGTACCAGAATTTTTAGCAGCACTTCGTTGGCATTTAGCGATTACTGTTATCAAAAGTTTCGTGAACCAGTGAATTAAAATCATCGATCAACTAATTTTTTTCTCTTTTTGACCATCATTACTCAACGGGGGTAACTCAGAGAACAGAAGAAAGATTCTGAAATTAATTTTCAAATACATAAGTCGACGAGCTGTATATACGTGCTCCTAAATTTTCTTCGGCTTCCCCAGTCGAGACCAGATGGTTATCTTGCAAGATTCTGCCAGAATCTTGCGATAAATGGTTATCTTGCAAGATCTTGCAAGACGAATGGTTATCTTGCAAGATTCTTGCAAGACGAATGGTTATCTTGCAAGATTCTTGCAGAAAAATAATATAAAAAAACACACCAAAATGTGGCTCTGGGTGAAGAAAAAATAATCCAAATAATTGCGCAAGTGAACACTCAACCAGAAGACGCAAGTGAACACTCAACGAAAAGTGGTGAAAATACCAGAAAAAAGTATTTTTAAATCATTTTTTCTATACAATGGAGCGAAAAATATCCCTCCCAACCTAGGGTTTTGAATTCTTCCTGTAATCTACTTTCAAATAATAATTACAGTTTTTCAGAGAGGTCAGTTGGGTGCAAGTGAAACTGCAAAGTGTTGAAGGGAGAAAAAATTGGTGAAATTACCAAAAAAAAAGTATTTCTAAATCATTTTTTTATATGATGGAGCGAAAAATATCCCTCACAACCTAGAATTTTGAATTCTTGCTAAAATCTACTTTCAAATAATAATTACAGTTTTTCAGAGAGGTCAGTTGGGTGCAAGTGAAACTGCAAAGTGTTGAAGGGAGACAAAATTGGTGAAATTACCAAAAAAAAATATGTTTAAATCATTTTTTCTATACGATGGAGCGAAAAATATCCCTCCCAACCTAGTTTTGAATTCTTTCTGTAATCTACTTTCAAATAATAATTACAGTTTTTAAGAGAGATCAGTTGGGTGCCCCTCAGGCTTTTATTAGGAAAAGTACAAAGAAAACAACTAAAAAAATTCTTTGTAACAAAAACTGATAGCTTTACTGGTTTCCAGTGGGTCCGATTTAATATAATTGGTGGCCAATTGCTTCTAGTATTGTTTCGCTTAAACTTATTCAGAGGGTTCGTGAATCAATAGAGATCAGCTTTGAATGTAGATTTTTGAAAATTTTTTTGAGGGCTTAAGTTTTCAGAAAGCGTTTTTTAGTTATGGTCCCATCTTCAAAACACTATTTTATGGCGCATTGTTGAGCTAATGTAATTGCTTAAAAGAATACATAGACTGTTTGCGTTAGATGTTTTTTTAAAATGAAGGAATTTTTTAAATTTGCTGTAAAAATTATACGTTTCAAACAAAAACTCGCAACTGCTTGATGTTTAATTATCTCTGAGCATTCTCTAAGAAATTGCATCCAGTATACTATACGCAAAATCAATTTAGCAATGTTAGTAGTTTATCTTGATGTGAACTTTTCACTGTTTGCAAAGCCCCTCATGCTTTTATTAGGAAAAGAAAAAAAAAACAACTAAAAAAGATCTTAGTAACAAAAACTGATAGCTTTACTGGTTTCCAGTGGGTCAGATTTAATATATTTGGTGGCCAATTGTTCCTAGTAATATTTCGCCTAAATTGATTCAGAGGAATTGTGAATCAATAGAGATCAGCTTTGAATGTAGATTCTGGGAAAAATTGTTTGAGGGCTTAAGTTTTCAGAAAGCGTTTTTTAGTTATGGTCCTAATATCTCACAACAAAATCTTCAAAACACTATTTTATGGCCCATTGTTAAGCCTATGTAATCAGTTGAAAGAACATATAGACTGTTTGCGTTAGATATTTCTTTAAAACGAAGGAATTTCTAAAATTTGCTGTAAAAATGATACGTTTCAAAGAAAAACTCGCAATTGCGTGATGTTTAATTATCTCTGAGCATTCTCTAAGAGATTCCATCCAGTATACTATACGCATAATCATTTTAGCAAAACTAGTAGCCTATCTTGATGTGAACTTTTCTTTGCTTGCAAAGCCCCTCAGGCTTTTATTAGGAAAAGAAAAAAATACAACTAAAAAAGATCTTAGTAACAAAAACTGATAGCTTTACTGGTTTCCAGTGGGTCAGATTTAATATATTTGATGGCCAATTGTTCCTAGTAATATTTCGCTTAAATTGATTCAGAGGGTTTGTGAATCAATAGAGATCAGCTTTGAATGTAGATTCTGGGAAAAATTGTTTGAGGGCTTAAGTTTTCAGAAAGCCTTTTTTTAGTTAAGGTCCTAATATCTCACAACAAAATCTTCAAAACACTATTTTATGGCCCATTGTTAAGCCTATGTAATCAGCTGAAAGAACATATAGACTGTTTGCGTTAGATGATTCTTTAAAACGAAGGAATTTTTTTAATGTGCTGTAAAAATGATACGTTTCAAAGAAAAACTCGCAATTGCGTGATGTTTAATTATCTCTGAGCATTCTCTAAGAAATTGCATCCAGTATACTATACGTATAATCAAATTAACAATGTTGGTAGCCTATCTTGATGTGAACTTTTCACTGCTTGCAAAGCCCCTCAGGCTTTTATTAGGAAAAGTAGAAAAAAACAACCAAAACAGATCTTTGTAACAAAAACTGATAGCTTTACTGGTTTCAAGTGGGTCCGATTTAATATAATTGGTGGCCAATTGCTCCTAGTAAGATTTCTTTTAAACTGTTTCAGAGGGTTTGTGAATTAATAGAGATCAGCTTTGAATGTAGATTCTGGAAAAAGTTGTTTGAGGGCTTAAGTTTTCAGAAAGCGTTTTTTAGTTAAGGTCCTAATATCTCACAACAAAAACTTCAAAACACTATTTTATGGCCTATTGTTGAGCAAATGTGATCAATTGAAAGAATACATAGACTGTTTGCGTTAGATGTTTCTTTAAAATGAATGAATTTCTAAAATTTGCTGTAAAAATGATACGTTTCAAAGAAAAACTCGCAATTGCGTGATGTTTAATTATTTCTGAGCATTCTCTAGGAAATTGCATCCAGTATACTATGCGTATAATCAAATTAACAATGTTGGTAGCCTATCTTGATGAGAACTTTTCACTGCTTGCAAAACTCCTCAGGCTTTTATTAGGAAAAGTACAAAAAAAACAACCAAAAAAGATTTTTGTAACAAAAACTGATAGCTTTACTGGTTTCCAGTGGGTCAGATTTAATATATTTGGTGGCCAATTGTTCCTAGTAATATTTCTCTTAAACTGTTTCAGAGGGTTTGTGAATTAATAGAGATCAGCTTTGAATGTAGATTCTGGAAAAAGTTGTTTGAGGGCTTAAGTTTTCAGAAAGCGTTTTTTAGTTAAGGTCCTAATATCTCACAACAAAAACTTCAAAACGCTATTTTATGGCCTATTGTTAAGCAAATGTGATCAATTGAAAGATTACATATACTGTTTGCGTTAGATGTTTCTTTAAAATGAATGAATTTCTAAAATTTGCTGTAAAAATGATACGTTTCAGAGAAAAACTCGCAATTGCGTGATGTTTAATTATTTCTGAGCATTCTCTAGGAAATTGCATCCAGTATACTATACGTATAATCAAATTAACAATGTTGTTAGCCTATCTTGATGAGAACTTTTCACTGCTTGCAAAACTCCTCAGGCTTTTATTAGGAAAAGTACAAAAAAAACAACCAAAAAAGATTTTTGTAACAAAAACTGATAGCTTTACTGGTTTCCAGTGGGTCAGATTAAATATATTTGGTGGCCAATTGTTCCTAGTAATAATTCTCTTAAACTGTTTCAGAGGGTTTGTGAATTAATAGAGATCAGCTTTGAATGTAGATTCTGGAAAAAGTTGTTTGAGGGCTTAAGTTTTCAGAAAGCGTTTTTTAGTTAAGGTCCTAATATCTCACAACAAAAACTTCAAAACACTATTTTATGGCCTATTGTTAAGCAAATGTGATCAATTGAAAGATTACATAGACTGTTTGCGTTAGATGTTTCTTTAAAAAGAATGAATTTCTAAAATTTGCTGTAAAAATGATACGTTTCAAAGAAAAACTCGCAATTGCGTGATGTTTAATTATTTCTGAGCGTTCTCTAGGAAACTGCATCCAGTATACTATACGTAGAATCAGATTAACAATGTTGGTAGCCTATCTTGACGAGAACTTTTCACTGCTTGCAAAACTCCTCAGGCTTTTATTAGGAAAAGTACAAAAAAAAACAACCAAAAAAGATTTTTGTAACAAAAACTGATAGCTTTACTGGTTTCCAGTGGGTCAGATTTAATATATTTGGTCGCCAATTGTTCCTAGTAATATTTCTCTTAAACTGTTTCAGAGGTTTTGTGAATTAATAGAGATCAGCTTTGAATGCAGATTCTGGAAAAAGTTGTTTGAGGGCTTAAGTTTTCAGAAAGCGTTTTTTAGTTAAGGTCCTAATATCTCACAACAAAAACTTCAAAACACTATTTTCTGGCCTTCTGTTAAGCAAATGTGATCAATTGAAAGATTACATAGACTGTTTGCGTTAGATGTTTCTTTAAAATGAATGAATTTCTAAAATTTGCTGTAAAAATGATACGTTTCAAAGAAAAACTCGCAATTGCGTGATGTTTAATTATTTCTGAGCATTCTCTAGGAAATTGCATCCAGTATACTATACGTATAATCAAATTAACAATGTCGGTAGCCTATCTTGATCAGAACTTTTCACTTTTTGCAAAGCCCCTCAGGCTTTTATTAGGAAAAGTACAGAAAAAAACAACCAAAAAAGTGCTTGGCAACAAAAAGTGATAGCTTTACTGGTTTCAAGTTCGGCCGACTCAGCATGTTGTGTAGCAAATTACCTGCAGCAAAATAGCACTAAAAATTATTCAGAGACTTTGTGAATTAATAACCGCAGTTATAAACGTACAATTTTGAAATTACTGTTCGAGGTCTCAAATTTTCGAAAAATGTTTATATTGTTAAATTGCCAATATCTCTAAACACAGAGGGTTAAAAATTACGTTCAATAATGGAAATTAAAGCCTGTGTTGCTGGCTCAACGACCATTTACAAGAAAAACATCATAAATTGCGTTTAAAAGGTGAAATTTAAAGTTGAATGTCATTTTGGGTCAAAAAATGGACATTTTTTGCTATTATTTGTGTAATAACTTTTTGTTACAGCTGTTATACTGCAACTTCTTGGTATCAGATGACAGCTTATTATCTCTACTTTTTGAAAATGTAATATACTAATAGGGTTTTCCAAAGTTTTAATGTAGAATTTAGCCTCTGAACTAGTACTGACGTGGGTAAAAAATGACTAAATTTTTCACCGATCAAAGTTAGTTTGCTTAATAACTTTTTTGTTTGTGAGAGTTGTGTAACGTATTATAGCTCATTTTCTTGCTTATTTTACGAGCTTTCTGAATATATTTAAGAAAAAGAATTCAGAGACAGTCTTCATACTGAATTTTAGCTTTTTTCCGGGGTTGAGCTGAAATAGGCTAATTTCGGCAACGGACCAAAAATCGTCAACAGAAAATTCGATCGTTTGTTGTTCCAACATATGTATATAGCAAGATTCGAATACGCTGAGTTCAAATATACCATTTTTTTTCAAATCCGTTCAGCAGTTCAGGAGATATTCAACGTTTAAGTTGTCGTAGTATGAAAAATTCGAATTGCAACGTGTCCGTACCAGTGCCATCAACACACAAAGTGTCCAGTAGCATCCATCCTGTTGTTGTATGCATTGCCTTCCTCGAATTTCCTGACGGGAGTTCGAGGAAGGGAATGTGTGAAGCTGATCTGCCTGGAATCAAATAATGTTCACACGTGGACGACTTTGGAGTACGGAGCTGAGCTGGAGTCAATTCATATTC
>NW_027449885.1:0-15000 GCF_964194025.1 Convolutriloba macropyga
CTCGGTGGTGCATGATATGGACCTCGCTACTCATTTGAGTTAGGAAGAAGGAAGATCAAAATTCTGCAGAGAGTTTTATTCTATGTTGATCTATGCTGTGCGAAACCATGTCTACTGCCTTGCAATCAACTCATACTTTTGAGTTCTTCTCTAGCCAATAAGCACCGTAACATAATTCGGAGTGTACGGCAAACGGTGGTTGACATTTGGTGAAAATTCCAGTGTCGTGTTACGGCACTGGGAAAGAACTTGAACTTGTGCTCAGGCAACCAAGCAGCCAAGGTTGTGCGGTGTCTTGCTACAAATGTTCGGTTGTGTTCTAAATTAGCTGAAGTAAGCTGAAGCATCGCTTTGCTGTCTGAAAGTGTTGCCTTCGTCATCTATGCGCTCCCAAATGGCCTAACACTGGCAGCCAATCAGAGTGCGAGAAAAGCGCTCCCAAATGGCCTAACACTGGCAGCCAATCAGAGTGCGAGAAAAGCGCTCCCAAATGGCCTAACACTGGCAGCCAATCAGAGTGCGAGAAAAGCGCTCCCAAATGGCCTAACAGTGGCAGCCAATCAGAGTGCGAGAAAAGCGCTCCCAAATGGCCTAACAGTGGCAGCCAATCAGAGTGCGAGAAAAGCGCTCCCAAATGGCCTAACAGTGGCAGCCAATCAGAGTGCGAGAAAAGCGCTCCCAAATGGCCTAACAGTGGCAGCCAATCAGAGTGCGAGAAAAGCGCTCCCAAATGGCCTAACAGTGGCAGCCAATCAGAGTGCGAGAAAAGCGCTCCCAAATGGCCTAACAGTGGCAGCCAATCAGAGTGCGAGAAAAGCGCTCCCAAATGGCCTAACAGTGGCAGCCAATCAGAGTGCGAGAAAAGCGCTCCCAAATGGCCTAACAGTGGCAGCCAATCAGAGTGCGAGAAAAGCGCTCCCAAATGGCCTAACAGTGGCAGCCAATCAGAGTGCGAGAAAAGCGCTCCCAAATGGCCTAACAGTGGCAGCCAATCAGAGTGCGAGAAAAGCGCTCCCAAATGGCCTAACAGTGGCAGCCAATCAGAGTGCGAGAAAAGCGCTCCCAAATGGCCTAACAGTGGCAGCCAATCAGAGTGCGAGAAAAGCGCTCCCAAATGGCCTAACAGTGGCAGCCAATCAGAGTGCGAGAAAAGCGCTCCCAAATGGCCTAACAGTGGCAGCCAATCAGAGTGCGAGAAAAGCGCTCCCAAATGGCCTAACAGTGGCAGCCAATCAGAGTGCGAGAAAAGCGCTCCCAAATGGCCTAACAGTGGCAGCCAATCAGAGTGCGAGAAAAGCGCTCCCAAATGGCCTAACAGTGGCAGCCAATCAGAGTGCGAGAAAAGCGCTCCCAAATGGCCTAACAGTGGCAGCCAATCAGAGTGCGAGAAAAGCGCTCCCAAATGGCCTAACAGTGGCAGCCAATCAGAGTGCGAGAAAAGCGCTCCCAAATGGCCTAACAGTGGCAGCCAATCAGAGTGCGAGAAAAGCGCTCCCAAATGGCCTAACAGTGGCAGCCAATCAGAGTGCGAGAAAAGCGCTCCCAAATGGCCTAACAGTGGCAGCCAATCAGAGTGCGAGAAAAGCGCTCCCAAATGGCCTAACAGTGGCAGCCAATCAGAGTGCGAGAAAAGCGCTCCCAAATGGCCTAACAGTGGCAGCCAATCAGAGTGCGAGAAAAGCGCTCCCAAATGGCCTAACAGTGGCAGCCAATCAGAGTGCGAGAAAAGCGCTCCCAAATGGCCTAACAGTGGCAGCCAATCAGAGTGCGAGAAAAGCGCTCCCAAATGGCCTAACAGTGGCAGCCAATCAGAGTGCGAGAAAAGCGCTCCCAAATGGCCTAACAGTGGCAGCCAATCAGAGTGCGAGAAAAGCGCTCCCAAATGGCCTAACAGTGGCAGCCAGCTAGAGCTAGCTTAAGTTAGCTTGGGTTAGCTTGAGTTAGCTTTAATTAGCTTTAATTAGCTTAAGCTAGCTTAAGTTAGCTTGGGTTAGCTTGAGTTAGCTTGAGCTAGCTTGAGTTAGCTTGAATTAGCTTGAGTTAGCTTGAATTAGCTTGAGTTAGCTTGAGTTAGCTTGAATTAGCTTGAGTTAGCTTGAGTTAGCTCGGGTTAGCTTGAGTTTGACTTCATTAACCCAAGTTAGCTTGGGTTAACTTCATTAAGTTAGCTTGAACTAGCTTGAGTTAGCTTGAGTTAGCTTGAGTTAGCTTGAGTTAGCTTGAGTTAGCTTGTCTTAGCTTTAGCTAGCTTGAGTTAGCTTGAACTAGCTTTAGCTACCTTGAGTTAGCTTGAGTTAGCTCGGGTTAGCTTGAGTTAGCTTGAGTTAGCTTGAGTTAGCTTTAGCTAGCTTGAGTTAGCTTGAGTTAGCTTGAGTTAGCTTGAGTTAGCTTGAATTAGCTTGAGTTAGCTTGAGTTAGCTTTAGCTAGCTTGGGTTAGCTTGAGCTAGCTTGAGTTAGCTCGGGTTAGCTTGAGTTAGCTTGAGTTAGCTTTAGCTAGCTTGAGTTAGCTTGAGTTAGCTTGAGTTAGCTTGAGTTAGCTTTAGCTAGCTTGAGTTAGCTTGAACTAGCTTGAGTTAGCTTGAGCTAGCTTGAGTTAGCTTGAGTTAGCTTGAGTTAGCTTTAGCTAGCTTGAGTTAGCTTGAACTAGCTTTAGTTAGCTTGAGTTAGCTTGAGTTAGCTTGAGTTAGCTTGAGTTAGCTTGTCTTAGCTTTAGCTAGCTTGAGTTAGCTTGAACTAGCTTTAGCTACCTTGAGTTAGCTTGAGTTAGCTCGGGTTAGCTTGAGTTAGCTTGAGTTAGCTTGAGTTAGCTTTAGCTAGCTTGAGTTAGCTTGAGTTAGCTTGAGTTAGCTTGAACTAGCTTGAGTTAGCTTGAGTTAGCTTGAGTTAGCTTGAGTTAGCTTGAGTTAGCTTGAGTTAGCTTGTCTTAGCTTTAGCTAGCTTGAGTTAGCTTGAACTAGCTTTAGCTACCTTGAGTTAGCTTGAGTTAGCTCGGGTTAGCTTGAGTTAGCTTGAGTTAGCTTGAGTTAGCTTTAGCTAGCTTGAGTTAGCTTGAGTTAGCTTGAGTTAGCTTGAGTTAGCTTGAATTAGCTTGAGTTAGCTTGAGTTAGCTTTAGCTAGCTTGGGTTAGCTTGAGCTAGCTTGAGTTAGCTCGGGTTAGCTTGAGTTAGCTTGAGTTAGCTTTAGCTAGCTTGAGTTAGCTTGAGTTAGCTTGAGTTAGCTTGAGTTAGCTTTAGCTAGCTTGAGTTAGCTTGAACTAGCTTGAGTTAGCTTGAGCTAGCTTGAGTTAGCTTGAGTTAGCTTGAGTTAGCTTTAGCTAGCTTGAGTTAGCTTGAACTAGCTTTAGTTAGCTTGAGTTAGCTTGAGTTAGCTTGAGTTAGCTTGAGTTAGCTTGTCTTAGCTTTAGCTAGCTTGAGTTAGCTTGAACTAGCTTTAGCTACCTTGAGTTAGCTTGAGTTAGCTCGGGTTAGCTTGAGTTAGCTTGAGTTAGCTTGAGTTAGCTTTAGCTAGCTTGAGTTAGCTTGAGTTAGCTTGAGTTAGCTTGAACTAGCTTGAGTTAGCTTGAGTTAGCTTGAGTTAGCTTGAGTTAGCTTGAGTTAGCTTGAGTTAGCTTGTCTTAGCTTTAGCTAGCTTGAGTTAGCTTGAACTAGCTTTAGCTACCTTGAGTTAGCTTGAGTTAGCTCGGGTTAGCTTGAGTTAGCTTGAGTTAGCTTGAGTTAGCTTTAGCTAGCTTGAGTTAGCTTGAGTTAGCTTGAGTTAGCTTGAGTTAGCTTGAATTAGCTTGAGTTAGCTTGAGTTAGCTTTAGCTAGCTTGGGTTAGCTTGAGCTAGCTTGAGTTAGCTCGGGTTAGCTTGAGTTAGCTTGAGTTAGCTTTAGCTAGCTTGAGTTAGCTTGAGTTAGCTTGAGTTAGCTTGAGTTAGCTTTAGCTAGCTTGAGTTAGCTTGAACTAGCTTGAGTTAGCTTGAGCTAGCTTGAGTTAGCTTGAGTTAGCTTGAGTTAGCTTTAGCTAGCTTGAGTTAGCTTGAACTAGCTTGAGTTAGCTTGAGTTAGCTTGAGTTAGCTTGTCTTAGCTTTAGCTAGCTTGAGCTAGCTTGAACTAGCTTTAGCTACCTTGAGTTAGCTTGAGTTAGCTCGGGTTAGCTTGAGTTAGCTTGAGTTAGCTTGAGTTAGCTTTAGCTAGCTTGAGTTAGCTTGAGTTAGCTTGAGTTAGCTTGAACTAGCTTGAGTTAGCTTGAGTTAGCTTGAGTTAGCTTGAGTTAGCTTGAGTTAGCTTGTCTTAGCTTTAGCTAGCTTGAGTTAGCTTGAACTAGCTTTAGCTACCTTGAGTTAGCTTGAGTTAGCTCGGGTTAGCTTGAGTTAGCTTGAGTTAGCTTGAGTTAGCTTTAGCTAGCTTGAGTTAGCTTGAGTTAGCTTGAGTTAGCTTGAGTTAGCTTGAATTAGCTTGAGTTAGCTTGAGTTAGCTTTAGCTAGCTTGGGTTAGCTTGAGCTAGCTTGAGTTAGCTCGGGTTAGCTTGAGTTAGCTTGAGTTAGCTTTAGCTAGCTTGAGTTAGCTTGAGTTAGCTTGAGTTAGCTTGAGTTAGCTTTAGCTAGCTTGAGTTAGCTTGAACTAGCTTGAGTTAGCTTGAGCTAGCTTGAGTTAGCTTGAGTTAGCTTGAGTTAGCTTTAGCTAGCTTGAGTTAGCTTGAACTAGCTTGAGTTAGCTTGAGCTAGCTTGAGTTAGCTTGAGTTAGCTTGAGTTAGCTTTAGCTAGCTTGAGTTAGCTTGAACTAGCTTGAGTTAGCTTGAGTTAGCTTGAGTTAGCTTGAGTTAGCTTGTCTTAGCTTTAGCTAGCTTGAGCTAGCTTGAACTAGCTTTAGCTACCTTGAGTTAGCTTGAGTTAGCTCGGGTTAGCTTGAGTTAGCTTGAGTTAGCTTGAGTTAGCTTGAGCTAGCTTGAGTTAGCTTGAGTTAGCTTGAGTTAGCTTTAGCTAGCTTGAGTTAGCTTGAACTAGCTTGAGTTAGCTTGAGCTAGCTTGAGTTAGCTTGAGTTAGCTTGAGTTAGCTTTAGCTAGCTTGAGTTAGCTTGAACTAGCTTGAGTTAGCTTGAGTTAGCTTGAGTTAGCTTGAGTTAGCTTGTCTTAGCTTTAGCTAGCTTGAGCTAGCTTGAACTAGCTTTAGCTACCTTGAGTTAGCTTGAGTTAGCTCGGGTTAGCTTGAGTTAGCTTGAGTTAGCTTGAGTTAGCTTTAGCTAGCTTGAGTTAGCTTGAGTTAGCTTGAGTTAGCTTGAACTAGCTTGAGTTAGCTTGAGTTAGCTTGAGTTAGCTTGAGTTAGCTTGAGTTAGCTTGAGTTAGCTTGTCTTAGCTTTAGCTAGCTTGAGTTAGCTTGAACTAGCTTTAGCTACCTTGAGTTAGCTTGAGTTAGCTCGGGTTAGCTTGAGTTAGCTTGAGTTAGCTTGAGTTAGCTTTAGCTAGCTTGAGTTAGCTTGAGTTAGCTTGAGTTAGCTTGAGTTAGCTTGAATTAGCTTGAGTTAGCTTGAGTTAGCTTTAGCTAGCTTGGGTTAGCTTGAGCTAGCTTGAGTTAGCTCGGGTTAGCTTGAGTTAGCTTGAGTTAGCTTTAGCTAGCTTGAGTTAGCTTGAGTTAGCTTGAGTTAGCTTGAGTTAGCTTTAGCTAGCTTGAGTTAGCTTGAACTAGCTTGAGTTAGCTTGAGCTAGCTTGAGTTAGCTTGAGTTAGCTTGAGTTAGCTTTAGCTAGCTTGAGTTAGCTTGAACTAGCTTTAGTTAGCTTGAGTTAGCTTGAGTTAGCTTGAGTTAGCTTGAGTTAGCTTGTCTTAGCTTTAGCTAGCTTGAGTTAGCTTGAACTAGCTTTAGCTACCTTGAGTTAGCTTGAGTTAGCTCGGGTTAGCTTGAGTTAGCTTGAGTTAGCTTGAGTTAGCTTTAGCTAGCTTGAGTTAGCTTGAGTTAGCTTGAGTTAGCTTGAGTTAGCTTGAGTTAGCTTGAGTTAGCTTGTCTTAGCTTTAGCTAGCTTGAGTTAGCTTGAACTAGCTTTAGCTACCTTGAGTTAGCTTGAGTTAGCTCGGGTTAGCTTGAGTTAGCTTGAGTTAGCTTGAGTTAGCTTTAGCTAGCTTGAGTTAGCTTGAGTTAGCTTGAGTTAGCTTGAGTTAGCTTGAATTAGCTTGAGTTAGCTTGAGTTAGCTTTAGCTAGCTTGGGTTAGCTTGAGCTAGCTTGAGTTAGCTCGGGTTAGCTTGAGTTAGCTTGAGTTAGCTTTAGCTAGCTTGAGTTAGCTTGAGTTAGCTTGAGTTAGCTTGAGTTAGCTTTAGCTAGCTTGAGTTAGCTTGAACTAGCTTGAGTTAGCTTGAGCTAGCTTGAGTTAGCTTGAGTTAGCTTGAGTTAGCTTTAGCTAGCTTGAGTTAGCTTGAACTAGCTTTAGTTAGCTTGAGTTAGCTTGAGTTAGCTTTAGCTAGCTTGGGTTAGCTTGAGCTAGCTTGAGTTAGCTCGGGTTAGCTTGAGTTAGCTTGAGTTAGCTTTAGCTAGCTTGAGTTAGCTTGAGTTAGCTTGAGTTAGCTTGAGTTAGCTTTAGCTAGCTTGAGTTAGCTTGAACTAGCTTGAGTTAGCTTGAGCTAGCTTGAGTTAGCTTGAGTTAGCTTGAGTTAGCTTTAGCTAGCTTGAGTTAGCTTGAACTAGCTTTAGTTAGCTTGAGTTAGCTTGAGTTAGCTTGAGTTAGCTTGAGTTAGCTTGTCTTAGCTTTAGCTAGCTTGAGTTAGCTTGAACTAGCTTTAGCTACCTTGAGTTAGCTTGAGTTAGCTCGGGTTAGCTTGAGTTAGCTTGAGTTAGCTTGAGTTAGCTTTAGCTAGCTTGAGTTAGCTTGAGTTAGCTTGAGTTAGCTTGAGTTAGCTTGAGTTAGCTTGAGTTAGCTTGTCTTAGCTTTAGCTAGCTTGAGTTAGCTTGAACTAGCTTTAGCTACCTTGAGTTAGCTTGAGTTAGCTCGGGTTAGCTTGAGTTAGCTTGAGTTAGCTTGAGTTAGCTTTAGCTAGCTTGAGTTAGCTTGAGTTAGCTTGAGTTAGCTTGAGTTAGCTTGAATTAGCTTGAGTTAGCTTGAGTTAGCTTTAGCTAGCTTGGGTTAGCTTGAGCTAGCTTGAGTTAGCTCGGGTTAGCTTGAGTTAGCTTGAGTTAGCTTTAGCTAGCTTGAGTTAGCTTGAGTTAGCTTGAGTTAGCTTGAGTTAGCTTTAGCTAGCTTGAGTTAGCTTGAACTAGCTTGAGTTAGCTTGAGCTAGCTTGAGTTAGCTTGAGTTAGCTTGAGTTAGCTTTAGCTAGCTTGAGTTAGCTTGAACTAGCTTGAGTTAGCTTGAGTTAGCTTGAGTTAGCTTGTCTTAGCTTTAGCTAGCTTGAGCTAGCTTGAACTAGCTTTAGCTACCTTGAGTTAGCTTGAGTTAGCTCGGGTTAGCTTGAGTTAGCTTGAGTTAGCTTGAGTTAGCTTTAGCTAGCTTGAGTTAGCTTGAGTTAGCTTGAGTTAGCTTGAACTAGCTTGAGTTAGCTTGAGTTAGCTTGAGTTAGCTTGAGTTAGCTTGAGTTAGCTTGTCTTAGCTTTAGCTAGCTTGAGTTAGCTTGAACTAGCTTTAGCTACCTTGAGTTAGCTTGAGTTAGCTCGGGTTAGCTTGAGTTAGCTTGAGTTAGCTTGAGTTAGCTTTAGCTAGCTTGAGTTAGCTTGAGTTAGCTTGAGTTAGCTTGAGTTAGCTTGAATTAGCTTGAGTTAGCTTGAGTTAGCTTTAGCTAGCTTGGGTTAGCTTGAGCTAGCTTGAGTTAGCTCGGGTTAGCTTGAGTTAGCTTGAGTTAGCTTTAGCTAGCTTGAGTTAGCTTGAGTTAGCTTGAGTTAGCTTGAGTTAGCTTTAGCTAGCTTGAGTTAGCTTGAACTAGCTTGAGTTAGCTTGAGCTAGCTTGAGTTAGCTTGAGTTAGCTTGAGTTAGCTTTAGCTAGCTTGAGTTAGCTTGAACTAGCTTGAGTTAGCTTGAGCTAGCTTGAGTTAGCTTGAGTTAGCTTGAGTTAGCTTTAGCTAGCTTGAGTTAGCTTGAACTAGCTTGAGTTAGCTTGAGTTAGCTTGAGTTAGCTTGAGTTAGCTTGTCTTAGCTTTAGCTAGCTTGAGCTAGCTTGAACTAGCTTTAGCTACCTTGAGTTAGCTTGAGTTAGCTCGGGTTAGCTTGAGTTAGCTTGAGTTAGCTTGAGTTAGCTTGAGCTAGCTTGAGTTAGCTTGAGTTAGCTTGAGTTAGCTTTAGCTAGCTTGAGTTAGCTTGAACTAGCTTGAGTTAGCTTGAGCTAGCTTGAGTTAGCTTGAGTTAGCTTGAGTTAGCTTTAGCTAGCTTGAGTTAGCTTGAACTAGCTTGAGTTAGCTTGAGTTAGCTTGAGTTAGCTTGAGTTAGCTTGTCTTAGCTTTAGCTAGCTTGAGCTAGCTTGAACTAGCTTTAGCTACCTTGAGTTAGCTTGAGTTAGCTCGGGTTAGCTTGAGTTAGCTTGAGTTAGCTTGAGTTAGCTTTAGCTAGCTTGAGTTAGCTTGAGTTAGCTTGAGTTAGCTTGAACTAGCTTGAGTTAGCTTGAGTTAGCTTGAGTTAGCTTGAGTTAGCTTGAGTTAGCTTGAGTTAGCTTGTCTTAGCTTTAGCTAGCTTGAGTTAGCTTGAACTAGCTTTAGCTACCTTGAGTTAGCTTGAGTTAGCTCGGGTTAGCTTGAGTTAGCTTGAGTTAGCTTGAGTTAGCTTTAGCTAGCTTGAGTTAGCTTGAGTTAGCTTGAGTTAGCTTGAGTTAGCTTGAATTAGCTTGAGTTAGCTTGAGTTAGCTTTAGCTAGCTTGGGTTAGCTTGAGCTAGCTTGAGTTAGCTCGGGTTAGCTTGAGTTAGCTTGAGTTAGCTTTAGCTAGCTTGAGTTAGCTTGAGTTAGCTTGAGTTAGCTTGAGTTAGCTTTAGCTAGCTTGAGTTAGCTTGAACTAGCTTGAGTTAGCTTGAGCTAGCTTGAGTTAGCTTGAGTTAGCTTGAGTTAGCTTTAGCTAGCTTGAGTTAGCTTGAACTAGCTTTAGTTAGCTTGAGTTAGCTTGAGTTAGCTTGAGTTAGCTTGAGTTAGCTTGTCTTAGCTTTAGCTAGCTTGAGTTAGCTTGAACTAGCTTTAGCTACCTTGAGTTAGCTTGAGTTAGCTCGGGTTAGCTTGAGTTAGCTTGAGTTAGCTTGAGTTAGCTTTAGCTAGCTTGAGTTAGCTTGAGTTAGCTTGAGTTAGCTTGAGTTAGCTTGAGTTAGCTTGAGTTAGCTTGTCTTAGCTTTAGCTAGCTTGAGTTAGCTTGAACTAGCTTTAGCTACCTTGAGTTAGCTTGAGTTAGCTCGGGTTAGCTTGAGTTAGCTTGAGTTAGCTTGAGTTAGCTTTAGCTAGCTTGAGTTAGCTTGAGTTAGCTTGAGTTAGCTTGAGTTAGCTTGAATTAGCTTGAGTTAGCTTGAGTTAGCTTTAGCTAGCTTGGGTTAGCTTGAGCTAGCTTGAGTTAGCTCGGGTTAGCTTGAGTTAGCTTGAGTTAGCTTTAGCTAGCTTGAGTTAGCTTGAGTTAGCTTGAGTTAGCTTGAGTTAGCTTTAGCTAGCTTGAGTTAGCTTGAACTAGCTTGAGTTAGCTTGAGCTAGCTTGAGTTAGCTTGAGTTAGCTTGAGTTAGCTTTAGCTAGCTTGAGTTAGCTTGAACTAGCTTGAGTTAGCTTGAGTTAGCTTGAGTTAGCTTGAGTTAGCTTGAGTTAGCTTGTCTTAGCTTTAGCTAACCGATAATGATCATAATCTGACAATTTTTCCGGCTTGAGGCACCGGAGTCAGATTAAAGACACATACTGAACTAAAGGCGTATGTGCAAAGCTTGTCGGAGTGTAGAGAGTCAAGCTGAGTTGACTCGTCACGTGGTGATGACAACAGCCATGTGCAAAACACTCACAACTTTATCGTCTATGTGGAAAAGGTTGCTAACAGCGCTCTCTATGAGAGGCCCTCGCATATAACTATACGAGGAAAAGGCGATAGAGTTGTTTGAATGTGGGGCAGGTTCATCGACAAGCTAAGTTGATCACATTCTTGTTGTGGCATCCTACTAGAATTGGTCACGGTCTGCACCAACTCTCCCCAAGTTGGCCAGACTTAAAACTAGAAATAAGGTTTGCAGCTATGTGAACCTAGAAACTGTAAAGGAGTTGAAAGAACTTAAAGGAATTGAAAGAGGCCTTGAGGTATATCCTCTTGGTAAAGACCCACAAAAGCTCACAAAAGTGGCTTCGAAGGGCAAAACTGGTTCATCCAAAACAATTGGAGAGCTTAAAGCAGAACCAATTCGAATGAAACACTATTGGTGAAACTTCATCATGAGAACGTCACAAGCTGATCACGCTCTATGATATGACTAGTATTATGTTGCTTCTAGTAGGCTAAGCGCAAGCCGAAACATCAACATGTGAAAGTCGTAGAATTTTGCAATCAAACTGTGGCTAGTACTGTGATGTTACTAGTAACCTGGTGTTCCGTCATATGGCCAAGAGAGCATTTGAAGGCGAAACTTCTGCATGGGAAAGCTGCATCATGATCAAAATTTTATATCGAGTATTATGTTGACGTTAGTAGGCCTTGGCCGAAAACGCAGCATGTGAAAGGTATAGATAAAAGTTATTGTTGCAGTCAGTACTGTGTAGTTACTAGTAGCTGGATTTAAGCTCAAAATGAGACACTGTTGGTGAAACTTCATCATGAGAATGTCACAAGCTGATCAAGCTCTATGATATGACTAGTATTATGTTGCTTCTAGTAGGCTAAGCGCAAGCCGAAACATCAACATGTGAAAGTCGTAGAATTTTGCGATCAAATTGTGGCTAGTACTGTGATGTTACTAGTAACCTTGTGTTACGTCATATGGCCAAGAGAGCATTTGAAGGCGAAACTTCTGCATGGGGAAGCTGCATCATGAACAAAAGTTTATATCGAGTATTATGTTGACATTAGTAGGCCCTGGCCGAAAGCGCAGCATGTGAAAGGTATAGATAAAAGTTATCGTTGCAGTCAGTACTGTGTAGTTACTAGTAGCTGGATTTAAGCTCGAAATGAGACACTGTTGGTGAAACTTCATCATGAGAACGTCACAAGCTGATCACGCTCCATGATATGACTAGTATTATGTTGCTTCTAGTAGGCTAAGCGCAAGCCGAAACATCAACATGTGAAAGTCGTAGAATTTTGCGATCAAATTGTGGCTAGTACTGTGATGTTACTAGTAACCTTGTGTTACGTCATATGGCCAAGAGAGCATTTGAAGGCGAAACTTCTGCATGGGGAAGCTGCATCATGAACAAAAGTTTATATCGAGTATTATGTTGACGTTAGTAGGCCCTGGCCGAAAGCGCAGCATGTGAAAGGTATAGATAAAAGTTAGCGTTGCAGTCAGTACTGTGTAGTTACTAGTAGCTGGATTTAAGCTCGAAATGAGACACTGTTGGTGAAACTTCATCATGAGAACGTCACAAGCTGATCACGCTCTATGATATGACTAGTATTATGTTGCTTCTAGTAGGCTAAGCGCAAGCCGAAACATCAACATGTGAAAGTCGTAGAATTTTGCAATCAAACTGTGGCTAGTACTGTGATGTTACTAGTAACCTTTTCTTACGTCATATGGCCAAGAGAGCATTTGAAGGCGAAACTTCTGCATGGGGAAGCTGCATCATGAACAAAAGTTTATATCGAGTATTATGTTGACGTTAGTAGGCCCTGGCCGAAAGCGCAGCATGTGAAAGGTATAGATAAAAGTTATCGTTGCAGTCAGTACTGTGTAGTTACTAGTAGCTGGATTTAAGCTCGAAGTGAGACACTGTTGGTGAAACTTCATCATGAGAACGTCACAAGCTGATCACGCTCTATGATATGACTAGTATTATGTTGCTTATAGTAGGCTAAGCGCAAGCCGAAACATCAACATGTGAAAGTCGTAGAATTTTGCGATCAAATTGTGGCTAGTACTGTGATGTTACTAGTAACCTTGTGTTACGTCATATGGCCAAGAGAGCATTTGAAGGCGAAACTTCTGCATGGGGAAGCTGCATCATGAACAAAAGTTTATATCGAGTATTATGTTGACGTTAGTAGGCCCTGGCCGAAAGCGCAGCATGTGAAAGGTATAGATAAAAGTTAGCGTTGCAGTCAGTACTGTGTAGTTACTAGTAGCTGGATTTAAGCTCGAAATGAGACACTGTTGGTGAAACTTCATCATGAGAACGTCACAAGCTGATCACGCTCTATGATATGACTAGTATTATGTTGCTTCTAGTAGGCTAAGCGCAAGCCGAAACATCAACATGTGAAAGTCGTAGAATTTTGCAATCAAACTGTGGCTAGTACTGTGATGTTACTAGTAACCTTTTCTTACGTCATATGGCCAAGAGAGCATTTGAAGGCGAAACTTCTGCATGGGGAAGCTGCATCATGAACAAAAGTTTATATCGAGTATTATGTTGACGTTAGTAGGCCCTGGCCGAAAGCGCAGCATGTGAAAGGTATAGATAAAAGTTATCGTTGCAGTCAGTACTGTGTAGTTACTAGTAGCTGGATTTAAGCTCGAAGTGAGACACTGTTGGTGAAACTTCATCATGAGAACGTCACAAGCTGATCACGCTCTATGATATGACTAGTATTATGTTGCTTATAGTAGGCTAAGCGCAAGCCGAAACATCAACATGTGAAAGTCGTAGAATTTTGCGATCAAACTGTGGCTAGTACTTTGATGATGCTTGTAGCCAACCGAATTGGTTGAAAAGCCCAATAAGTAAGCTAACTTGGGAGAGCTTGTTGGAAACCAAATGCTACTAGATTGGTCCAAATACATCCTTCAACAGGGGATCACTTGGCTCGCTTTACGAAGAGGAGCACAGCTATATGTGTTAATTCGGTATGAATCGCAAGATTTGTTTACCGACCTCTCTAACGCAAAAGGCGGTCTCGGCTTCGGCTGTTGACTGCGTCCGATTCAGGGTTATATAACTCTCGATTGAACACATTGATGTTCTATTGTTGGTGCTTCCAATAAAATTGGAACACTTAAAGCAGAACCGATTCAAATAATAGCATTCTGATCAATGATTGCATTCCTTGATCAAGAACTGCTGGAGTCATTGTGATGGCGAATTTTCTTCATAAGAAAATTGCAAAGAGACGGAACTTAATGAGACTAGTATTATGTTGTTTCTAGTAAGCGGAAGCTGAAACAGCAACATGTGAAAATCAAGTTTTGTTCAATGATCTCGAGGCGATAAGTACTATGAAGCAACTAGTAGCCTAAGCATGACTCAGATTTGAGACAGTCAAAAAGACTGGCGAAACTTCTTCACATGAAAGTTACATAGAGAACTACAAATGTATACAGCGAGTATTATGTTGTTTCTAGTAGGCGAAAGCTGAAACATCAACATGTGAAAGTTGTCTGCAAACTGTAGAACGATATGTGATTAGTACTGTGCTGTTACTAGTAGCCAGTCTGACTGTAGAAGCCAAGACAAAGGGAAACTAATGCATCTGAAAAGGACAAGTTATGGAAAGGTATGCACGATAAGTATTATGTTGTTTCTAGTAAGCGGCAGCTGAAACATCAACATGTGAACGTCGTTGTGTACAGTAACCTAGAACTATATAGTCCTTAGTAACGTGCATTTACTAGTACCTGTAATTGGTATTCAGACTCAGGCAGTTTGGAATAGTTTGGCAAAGATGCACCAGAGAAAACTGGGATTTGATACAGAAATTGTTGAATACAAGTATTATGCTGCTTCTAGTAGGTTGAATCCGAAACATCAGCATGTGAAAATTGAAAACATTTCTGGTTCGAATTGTCACAAGTATTTGGTGATCTGAGTAGCCAAACTCACTACAACGCCAATTGAAGGCAAAAATTCTCAACGGGAAAAGCTATTCTCATTGAATGAGCTAACAAGACGAGTATTATGTTGCTTCTAGTAGGCGAAAGCCAAAACATCAACATGTGAAAGTCTTGCTGAACAAATTTAATGTTGTTGAGCTCAGTACCGTGTGAATTAGTAGCCATAATTGGCGAGCGAAAATTGAACTGGCGAAACTTCGTCTTTGGAAAATTGCAGATGCCGAGCACTTATTTTGCAACGAGTATTATGTTGACTGTAGTAAGCGAAAGCCGAAACAGCAACATGTGAAAGCTGTTGAAATTTGTGGTCATTTTGCAATAAGTACAAGGAGTGTAACTAGTAGCCAGGTCAAAATTTGGGATAAGAATGAGCAAAAATTCTGCATGAGAACAGTTGAAATTATGAAACTAAATTACAAAGACTAGTATTATGTTGTTTCGAGTACGCGAAAGCGGAAACATCAACATGTGAACGTTTGTAACGAAGTTTCGTTAATTTTCAGCCTAGTACTGAGCAAGAACGAGTAGCCTCATCTCCAATCCCACGCAAAATGTAGTGAAATATGTGAGTGAACCTTATTCACGGTGAGGGTTTCCCGAGGTCTGTATTGCAGCGAGTATTATGTTGCTTCTAGTAAGCGAAAGCTGAAACAACAACATTTGAAAGTTGGAATTAATGACTGAATGGAAACTTCGACCTGTGTTTGATAGTAGTAGCGAACAAAACTGCTGAATCGGTTTCTGTCTCATATTGGTCAGTGAACCAATTAAGAGACAATCAACTACATAACCTGAATTGGGCGAGAGAACCCCCTTAACTTAAGCATATCAGTAAGGGGAGGAAAAGAAATCAACTGAGAATCCCTTAGTAATGGCGAATGAACAGGGAAAAGCTCATCGGGAAGAGAAATGGCAACATTTCTCGGTGTCCGGTATGGTTTGATGCTAGACTGGTGAATTTGTCCTGATGTCTACTGGAAAGTAGCATCAAAGAAGGTGAAAATCCTGTAAAGGTCATTTTCGATACCAGTCATAATGGCTCATTCCTATGAGTAGAGTTGTTTGAAAGTGCAACTCGAAGCTGGAGATATGTCTCTCCAAAAGCTAATTATA
>NW_027449886.1:0-1000 GCF_964194025.1 Convolutriloba macropyga
AATTTTGAAGGGTTGGAATACTAAAAATAAGAATAAAGAAAAAATAATAATAATAATAATAATATAAATAACAATAATAATAGTAATAATAATAACATTAATAACAATTATAATAATAATAATAATAAAAATAATAATAATAGAAATAATAATAATAAAAAAAATTGATAATAACATTAATAATAATAATAATAATAATAATAATAATAATAATAATAATGATAATAATAATAATAATAATAATAATAATAATAATAATAATAATAATAATAATAATAATAATAAAAATAATAATAATAATAATAATAATAATACTATACTAATAAAACATAATAATAATAATAACAGTGGTAAAACAGGAATAATAATATTGAAAATTATCAAAATGATAAAAGCAAAAGTGATGAAAAAAGTATTGATAATAACAAAGAAAAAATAAAAAAAAACAGTAATAATAAATGTAATAAAAATTATAAAAAAGTAATAAAAATAAAACTGTAAATAATAAGTTAAAATTTTCTAGCCTTCTCAAATTTCTTCAAAGCATTTTTTGCTTTCAGTTGATCAAAACATGTAGACAATCATCCATCATCCTAATCCAGCCAAAATTGCACAATACTTATGAAGATCAGTTCGAAGCAAAATTAGAAATTTTTAAGAACAATTTGTGGTTTGTTTTTCTGAAATTTGCTGAAATTGCAAAGTTCTCTTTCAGTTATTCAGAAAAAATCCAGAAGCTTAATTGAGTTTTGACGAAAAAAGAGCAGTAGTTCAGATTTTTGTCAAAAAGTACACGATATAATTCAATTGAAATGTTTGTTCCAATTGTTCCAATGGAAAAGCAATTTTATAGACAAGCAACAATTTTGAGTTCAGGAAATTTTGAATTGCTGCTGGATTTTACAAAAGAATTATTTGAAGACGTTTAAAATATAGACAAAAAAAAGAACAATTAAATCATAAAAACTTTTAACGTTTTATTTTACGTCAAAATTTTCAC